>NC_090409.1:2720000-2803028 GCF_036365525.1 Heterodontus francisci | reverse complement strand
GGGGTCTATTCATGGGGGTATTAGAGGGGTGTCTGGTCATTGTGAGGATATTAGATGGGGGTCTATTCATGGGGGTATTTGAGGAGTGTCTGGTCATTGTGAGGATATTAGATGGGGGTCTATTCATGGGGGGTATTAGAGGGGTGTCTGGTCATAGTGAGGATATTAGATGGGGGTCTATTCGCGGGGGGGTATTAGAGGGGTGTCTGGTCATAATGAGGATATTATATGGGGGTCTATTCATGGGGGGTATTAGAGGGGTGTCTTGTCATAGTCAGGATATTAGATGGGAGTCAGTTCATCGGGGGTATTAGAGGGGTGTCTGGTTATAGTGAGGATATTAGATGGGGGTCTATTCATGGGGGGTATTAGAGGGATGTCTGGTCATAGTGAGGATATTAGATGGGGGTCTATTCGCGGGGGGGTATTAGAGGGGTGTCTGGTCATAATGAGGATATTATATGGGGGTCTATTCATGGGGGGTATTAGAGGGGTGTCTTGTCATAGTCAGGATATTAGATGGGAGTCAGTTCATCGGGGGTATTAGAGGGGTGTCTGGTTATAGTGAGGATATTAGATGGGGGTCTATTCATGGGGAGTATTAGAGGGGTGTCTTGTCATAGTGAGGATATTAGATGGGGATCAGTGCATGGGGGGTATTAGAGGGACGTCTGGTTATAGTGAGGATATTACATGGGGGTCTATTCATGGGGAGTATTAGAGGTGTGTCTGGTCATTGTGAGGATATTAGATGGGGGTCTATTCATGGAGTTTTAGAGGGGTGTCTGGAAATAGTGAGGATATTAGATTGGGGTCTATTCATGGGGGGTATTTCAGGGGTGTCTGGTCATTGTGAGGATATTATATGGGGATCAGTTCTTGGGGGTATTAGAAGGGTGTCTGGTCATAGTGAGGATATCACTTGGGGGACTATTCAAGGGGGGGGATTTGCGGGGTGTCTGGTCATTGTGAGGATATTAGATGGGGGTCGATTCATGGGGGTATTTGAGCGGTGTCTGGTCATTGTGAGGATATTAGATGGGGGTCTATTCATGGGGGTATTTGAGGGGTGTCTGGTGATTGTGAGGATATTAGATGGGGGTCTATTCATGGGGGTATTAGAGGGGTGTCTGGTCCTTGTGAGGATATTAGATGGGGGTCTATTCATGGGGTTATTAGAGTGGTGTCTGGTCATCCGTGAGGATATTAGATGGGGATCAGTTCTTGGGGGTATTAGAAGGGTGTCTGGTCATAGTGAGGATATCACATGGGAGACTATTCAAAGGGGGATTTGCCGGGTATCTGGTCATAGAGAGGATATTTGATGGCGGTCAGTTCATGGTGGTCTTAGTGGGGTGTCTGGTCAGCGTGAGGATATTAGATGGGGGTCTAATCATGGGGGTCTTTGAGGCGTGTCTGGTCTTAGTGCGGTTGGGGATCAGTTCATGGGGGGTATTAGAGGTGTGTCTGGTCATAGTGAGGATATTAGTTGGGGATCAGTTCAAAGGGTGATATAAGAACGGGGTCTGTAGATGACGGATATTAGATGGGGGATCTGTTCAAGGGGGAGTGAAGATTTGGGGCGGGTACATTTTGCCGCAAATTTTAGGGGGAGTTTTCTGGGGGGCATTCGCGAGAACGGGCGTGAAAACTGCAGAGGGTCATTATGTAGGGGCATAAATTCGCGGGGGCAAGGCGGTCTACTCCATGTTTAAAATGGGTGGAGCGTTCTCCAGGTTTAAAATGGGAGGGGGGACTCTCCAGGTTTAAAATGGGAAGGGGGATTCGCCAGGTTTAAAGTGGGAGGGGGATTCTCCATGTTTCAAATGGGAGGGGGGATTCTCCAGTTTCAAAGTGGGAGGAGGGTTCTCCAAGTTTAAAATGGGAGGGGGGATTCTCCAGGTTTAAAATGGGAGGGGGCATTCTCCAGGTTTAAAATGGGAAGGGGGATTCTCCATGTTTAAAATGGGAGGGGGGATTCTCCAGGTTTAAAATGGGAAGCGGTATTCTCCAGGTTTAAAATGGGAAGGGGGATTCTCCAGTCGATTCATGGGGCCTTTAGAGGGCGGGGGTGGGAGGGAGGGTCATAAGATGGGGGTCTGTTCAAGGGGGGAGGCATAATTTGAAGGGGTCACATGGGGGATATTAGTTAGCAGTCCGGTCACAGGAGGGGGGAGGGAAGCGTATTAGATGGGATCCGTTCTCTGGGGGCTAATTTTATGGGGTATTTTCACGGGAGGAGGTAATCCTGTGGATATTCACAGAGGGAAGTCACTAATGTTTAAATTGGAAGGGGGTGTCATTTCTCCAGGTTTAAAATGGGAGGGGATGTGGATGAGTGCGGATTTATGCAAAGGGTCAGGGAGCGAGAGAGGGCAAGGGGGAGAGAGGACAAAGTGAGGGAGAAGGAGACAGAGAAAGAGGGAAAAGGAATTGACTGGGAGTTGTTCTGGGGACAGGGGTAATAGATGGGGAGGGGGGCTATTGTCAGGAGGGATATTTGCAGGAGGTGAATTTGCAGCGGGGGGAATTTGCGTCAGAAATATTGGAGAGGGGGCAAAATTGGCGGTGGTCTGAGGGAAGGGGGGGGCAACGGGGACATTTACAGCAGATAAATTTGAAGGGGAGAGTTTGCCCAGGTGGCGCCAAAATCTATTGGTGGGGGTGAAAGAAATCCAGAAAGAGAGAAAAAGCCAGAGAGCGAGACAGATCAAACAAGAGAGACAGCCAGAGAGAGAGAGTGAAAAAGCCAAAGAAAGAGATGTCAGAGGAACAGCTGAAGATAAAGCCATAGAGAGAGAGAGAAAGCAAAGCCAGAGAAAGAGAAAAAAAGACAAAGCCAGAGAGAGAGAGATTCAAGCAGAAAGAACCAAAGAAGAAGAGGGAAAGCAAAAGATAAAGAGAAAACCAGAGAGCTAGAGAGTAATCGATAGACAAAGCCAGAGAGCGAGAGTCAAAGACATAGAGCCAAGAGAGAGAGAGAGAGAGAAAGTCAAGGAGGAAGAGCCAGAGAAAGAGAATGAACCAGAGAGAGAGAAAGAGAAAACCAGAGAGAGTGAGAAAAAGAAAGCTAGAGAGTAATCGATAGACAAAGCCAGAGAGCGAGAGTCAAAGACATAGAGCCAAGAGAGAGAGAAAGAGACAGAAAGTCAAAGAGGAAGAGCCAGAGAAAGAGAAAGAGCCAGAGAGAGAGAGAAAGAGAAAACAAGAGAGAGCGAGAAAGAGACCACTGGAGAGTAATCGATAGACAAAGCTAGAGAGAGAGAGTCAAAGACATAAAGCCAAGAGAGAGAGAGAGAAAGTTAAAGAGGAAGAACCAGAGAATGAAAGAAAGCCAGAAAAAGGGAGAGCGAGAAAATGCTTCAAAGAGAGAACCAGAGAAGAGAGACAAAAAGCCAACGGGGCAGAGAGAGAGACAGAGAGACAGAGAGTGAGAAAGAAATATAGAGAACGTGAAAGAGAGAAATGTTCATCATTATGTGTAGCTTTTTTAGTCTATGCCTCCCATCCATAAAGCCTCTATAACTTATTAACTGCTTTCTCAATCTGCCCTGTCACCTTCAACGATTTATGTACATATACAATAAGGTGCCCGGCTCCTGCATCACCTTTAGAATTGAATCCTTTATTTCATGTTATGTTCCCTCCTTCTTCCCGCATTAAATTTCATCGGCTGCGTGTCTCCCTATTCCTTCAATCTGTCTGTATCCTGTAGAAGTCTATCACTGTCCTCATTACAATGTTGCATCATTTTCAAACGGTAAAATTGTGCGCTTCACAAGTCTAGGTCTGTAATATCGACCAGGAAATCAGCAGTCCTTGTATTGACCCCTGGTAAACCCCCCTATGTAAGTTTTTCAACGTGGTAACTGGATGTGTAGATGAGGGTAAAGTAGTTGATGTAGTCGACATGGACGTCAGTAAGGCTTTTGATAATGCCCCACATGGGAGATTGGTTAAGAAGGTAGGAGCCCATAGGATTTAGGGCAATTTGGCAAATTGGATCCAAAAATGACTTAGTGGCAGGAGGCAGAGGGTGATGGTCGGGGGTTGTTTTTGTGAGTGGCGACCTGTGACCAGTGGTGTACCACAGGATTAGTGCAGGGACCCTTGCTGTTTGTAGTGTAAATTAATAATTTAGACGTGAATATAGGAGGTATGATCAGTAAGTTCACAGATGACACAAAAATTGGAGTTGTAAATATTGAGGAGGAAAGTCTCAGATTACTGGACGATATAGAGTGGCTGGTAAGATGGGTGGAGCAGTGACAACTGGAATTTAAACCTGAGAAGTGTGAGGTGATGCATTTTGGCGGTCGAACAAGGCATGGGAACGTACGATGGATGGTAGGACCCTAGGAAGTACAGAAGGTCAGAGGGACCTTGGTGTACTTGTCCATAGATCACTGAAGGCAGCAGCACAGGCAGATAAGGTGGTTAGGAAGGCTTATGGGACACTTGCCTTTATTAGCCGAGGCAATGAATATAAGAGCAGGGAGGTTTTGATGGAGCTGTATAAAACGCTAGTTAGGCCACAGCTGGAATACTGTGCACAGTTCTGTTCACCACATTATAAGAAGGATGTGCTGCATCCTTGCATCCACTGCACTACCCTCATCAATCCTCCTTGTTACTTCATCAAAAAACTCAATTCGGTTGGCAAAGCATGACCTTCCCCAGACAAATCCATGCTGACTATCCCTGATTAATCCGTGCCTTTCTAAGAGACAGTTTATACTATTCCTCAGAATAGATTCTAACAATATCCCCACCACCGAGGTCAGACTGACAGGGCTATAATTATTTGGCCTATCCCTCGCACCCTTTTTAAACAATGGGACAACGTTCACAGGCCTCCAATCATCTGGTATCTCGTCTGTATCTCGTGAGGTTTTGAAAAATATCCTGAGCGCATTCACTACTGCCTCTCTGGCTTCCCTGATCAACCTGGGATGCAGTCCATCCGGTCCTGGTGATTTACCGACTTTCAGGGATGTCAGACCTTCGAGTGCTTCCTCTCTCATTATGCTTATCATATCTAATGTTTGACACTCCTCCTCTTGAGCTACAATGTCTGCATCAACCCTCTCCTTTGTGAAGACAGAGACAAAAAAAACATTAACTATCCTGCCCACATCTTCAGCAACGACGCATTATTTCCCCTGTTCATCCCTGTTAGGCCCTACCCTTTCCTTAGTTATCCTCTGACAAAACATCTTCGGGATTTCCTTGATTTTACCTGCATTTCTAATTTCCTTTTTTACTTCACCCCTGCACTTTCTATATGCCTCCAGGCTTGTTGAAGTATTAAGGAGATTCTGATCTCACTTTTCCTGTAAATTATCATCACGGACCTCACGCTTACTGTAAATACTCAAACAGATGAATTAGTGATCTCACGTTTACTGTACATACAAAGCCAAATATAGCACTGACCTCACTTGTATTGTAAATACCATCCAGATATATCATTAACCTCACTTGTATTGTAAATACCATCCAGATATAACAGTAACCTCACTTGTATTGTAAATACCATCCAGATATATCATTGACCTCACTTGTATTGTAAATACCATCCAGATATATCATTGACATCACTTGTATTGTCAATAGCATCCAGATATATCATTGAATTCACTTGTATTGTAAATACCATCCATGTATATCATTGACCTCACTTGTATTGTAAATACCATCCAGATATATCATTGACCTCACTTGTATTGTAAATACCATCCAGATATATCATTGACCTCACTTGTATTGTAAATACCATCCAGATATAACAGTAACCTCACTTGTATTGTAAATACCATCCAGATATATCATTGACCTCACTTGTATTGTAAATACCATCCAGATATATCATTAACCTCACTTGTATTGTAAATACCATCCAGATATAACAGTAACCTCACTTGTATTGTAAATACCATCCAGATATATCATTGACCTCACCTGTATTGTAAATACCATCCAGATATATCATTGACCTCACTTGTATTGTAAATGTCATCCAGATATATCATTGACCTCACTTGTATTGTAAATGTCATCCAGATATATCATTGACTTCACTAGTATTGTAAATACCATCCAAATATATCTTTGAATGCACTCGTATTGTAAATATCATCCAGAAATATTATTGCCCTCACTTTTTTTTTAAATTCATTCACGTGATGTGGGCGTCGCTGGCCAGGCCAGCATTCATTGCCCATCCCTAATTGCCCTTGAGACGGTGGTGGTGAGCTGCCTTCTTGAACCGCTGCAGTCCATGTGGGGTAGGTATACCCACAGTGCTGTTAGGAAGGGAGTTCCAGGATTTTGACCCAGCGACAGTGAAGGAACGGCGATATAGTTCCAAGTTCGGGTGGTGTGTGACTTGGAGGGGAACTTGCAGGTGGTGGTGTTCCCATGTATTTGCTGCCCTTGTCCTTCTAGTTGGTAGAGGTCGCGGGTTTGGAAGGTGCTGTCGAAGGAGCCTTGGTGCATTGCTGCAGTGCATCTTGTAGATGGTACACACTGTGCGTCGGTGGTGGAGGGAGTGAATGTTTGTAGATGGGGTGCCAATCAAGCGGGCCGCTTTGTCCTGGATGGTGTCGAGCTTCTTGAGTGTTGTTGGAGCTGCACCCATCCAGGCAAGTGGAGAGTATTCCATCACACTCCTAACTTGTGCCTTGTAGATTGTGGACAGGCTTTGGGGAGTCAGGAGGTGAGTTACTCGCCTCAGGATTCCTAGCCTCTGACCTGCTCTTGTAGTCACGGTATTTATATGGCTAATCCAGTTCAGTTTTCGGTCAATGGTAGCCCCTAGGATATTGATAGTGGGGGATTCAGTGATGGTAATGCCGTTGAATGTCAAGGGGAGATGGTTAGATTCTCTTTTGTTGGAGATGGTCATTGCCTGGCACTTGTGTGGCGCGAATGTTACTTGCCACTTATCAGCCCAAGCCTGGATATTGTCCAGCTCTTGCTGCATTTCGACACAGACTGCTTCAGTATCTGAGGAGTTGCGAATGGTGCTGAACATTGTGCAATCATCAGCGAACATCCCCACTTCTGACCTTATGATTGAAGGAAGGTCATTGATGAAGCAGCTGAAGATGGTTGGGCCCAGGACACTACCCTGAGGAACTCCTGCAGTGATGTCCTGGAGCTCAGGTGATTGACCTCCAACAACCACAACCATCTTCCTTTGCGCTAGGTATGACTCCAGCCAGCGGAGGTTTTTCCCCCTGATTCCCATTGACTCCAGTTTTGCGAGGGCTCCTTGATGCCATACTCGGTCAAATGCTTCCTTGATGTCAAGGGCAGTCACTCTCACCTCACCTCTTGAGTTCAGCTCTTTTGTCCATGTTTGAACCAAGGCTGTAATGAGGTCAGGAGCTGAGTGGCCCTGGCGGAACCCAAACTGAGCATCACTAAGCAGGTTGTTGCTAAACAAGTGCCGCTTGATGGCACTGTTGATGACACCTTCCATCACTTTACTGATGGTTGAGAGTAGGCTAATGGGGCGGTAGTTGGCCGGGTTGGATTTGTCCTGTTTTCTTTTGTGTACAGGACATACCTGGGCAATTTTCCACATTGCAGGGTAAATGCCAGTGTTGTAGCTGTACTGGAACAGCTTGGCTAGGGGTGCAGCAAGTTCTGGAGCACAGGTCTTCAGTACTATTGCCGGAATATTGTCTGGGCCCATAGCTTTTGCAGTATCCAGTGCCTTCATTCGTTTCTTGATATCACGCGGAGTGAATCGAATTGGCTGAAGTTTGGCATCTGTGATGCTGGGGACTTCAGGAGGAGGCCGAGATGGATCATCAACTCGGCACTTCTGGCTGAAGATTGTTGCAAATGCTTCAGCCTCATGTTTCGCACTGATGTGTTGGGCACCCCATCAATGAGGATGGGGATATTTGTGGAGGCACCTCCTCCAGTTAGTTGTTTAATTGTCCACCACCATTCACGGCTGGATGTGGCAGGACTGCAGAGCTTCGATCTGATCCGTTGGTTATGGGATCGCTTAGTTCTGTCTATCGCATGCTGCTTATGCATTTTGGCATGCAAGTAGTCATGGGTTGTAGCTTCACCAGGTTGACACCTCATTTTGAGGTATGCCTGATGCTGCTCCTGGCATGCCCTCCTGCACTCTTCATTGAACCAGGTTGGTCTCCTGGCTTGATGGTAATGGTAGAGTGGGGGATATGCCGGGCCATGAGGTTACAGATTGTGGTTGAGTACAATTCTGCTGCTGCTGATGGCCCACAGTGCCTCATGCATTCCCAGTTTTGATTTGCTTGATTCGTTCGAAATCTATCCCATTCAGCACGGTGATAGTGCCACACAACAGGATGGACGGTATCCTCAATGTGCAGGCAGGACTTTGTCTCCAAAAGGACTGTGCGGTGGTCACACCTACCAATACAGTCATGGACAGATGCATCCGCTGCAGGCAGATTGGTGAGGACGAGGTCGAGTATGTTCTTCCCTCGAATTGGTTCCCCCACCACCTGGCACATACCCAGCCTAGCAGCCATGTCCTTTCGGACCCGGCCAGCTCGGTCAGTAGTGGTGCTACTGAGCCACTCTTGGTGATGGACATTGAAGTCCCCCACCCAGAATACATTTTGTGCCCTTGCCACCCTCAGTGCTTCCTCCAAGTGGTGTTCAACATGGAGGAGTACTGAGTCATCAGCTGAGGGAGGACAGTAGGTGGTAATCAGTAGGTTACCTTGCCCATATTTAACCTGATGCCATGAGACTTCATGAGGTCCTGAGTTGATGTTGAGGACTCCCAGGACAACTCCCTCCCTACTGTATACCACTGTGCTGCCACCTCTGCTGGGTCTGTCTTGCCGGTGGGACATGATGTACCCTGGGATGGTGAAGGCAGTGTCTGGGACATTGTCTGTTAGGTATGATTCGTGAGTATGACTATGTCAGGCTGTTGCTTGACTACTCTGTGGGACAGCTCTCCCAACTTTGGCACAAGCCCCCAGATGTTAGTAAGGAGGACTTTGCAGGGTCGACAGGGCCTTGTTTGCCGTTGTCGTTTCCGGTGCCTAGATCGATGCCGGGTGGTCCATCCATTTTTATTCCTTTTTATAGACTTCATAGCGGTTAAGTACAACTGAGTGGCTTGCTAGGCCATTTCAGAGGGCATGTAGGAGTTAACCACATTGCGATGGGTCTGGAGTCACATGTAGGCCAGACCAGGTAAGGACAGCAGATTTCCTTCCCGAAAGGACATTAGTGAACCAGATGGGTTTTTTACAACAATCGACGATGGTTTCATGGCCATCATTAGACTAGTTTTTAATTCCAGATTTTTAATAAGTTCAAATTCCACCTTCTGCTGTGGGAATTGAACCCATGTCCCCAGAGGAATACCCTGGGTCTCTGGGTTACTAGTCCAGTGTTAATACCACTACGCCTACACGGTATTGTATTGTAAATACCATGCGGATATATCATTGACATCACTTGTATTGTAGATACCACCCAGATATAGCATTGACCTCACTTGTATTGTAAATACCAACCATATATATCAGTGACCTCACTTGTATTGTAAATACCAACCAGATATATCATTGACATCACTTGTATTGTAGATACCACCCAGATATATCATTGACCTCACTTGTATTGTAAATACCATCCATATATATCATTGACCTCACTTGTATTGTAGATAACATCCAGAAATATCATTGCCCTCACTTGTAATGTAAATACCATCCAGATATATCACTGACTTCAATTGTATTGTAAATACCATCCAGAAATATCACTTCCCTCACTTGTAATGTAAATACCATCCAGATATATCATTGGCCTCACTTGTATTGTAAATACCATCCAGATATATCATTGACATCACTTGTATTGTAAATACCATCCAAATATATCATTGACTTCACTTGTATTGTAAATACCATCCAGATATATCATTGACCTCACTTGTAATGTAAATACCATCCAGATATATCACTGACCTCACTTGTATTGTAAATACCATCCAGATATATCACTGACCTCACTTGTATTGTAAATACCATCCAGATATATCATTGACTTCACTTGTATTGTAAATATCATCCAAATATATCATTGACTTCACTTGTATTGTAAATACCATCCAAATATATCATTGACTTCACTTGTCTTGTAAATACCATCCAGATATATCATTGACCTCACTTGTAATGTAAATACCATCCAGATATATCATTAACCTCACTTGTATTGTAAATACCATCCAGGTATATCATTGACCTCACTTGTATTGTAAATGCCATCCATATATGTCATTGACCTCACTTGTATTGTAAATACCATCCAGATATATCATTGACATCACTTGTATTGTAAATACCATCCAAATATATCATTGACTTCACTTGTATTGTAAATACCATCCAAATATATCATTGACTTCACTTGTATTTTAAATACCATCCAGATATATCATTGACCTCACTTGTATTGTAAATACCATCCAGATATATCAATGCCCTCACTTGTAATGTAAATACCATCCAGATATATCACTGACTTCACTTGTAATTGTAAATACCATCCAGAAATATCACTTCCCTCACTTGTAATGTAAATACCATCCAGATATATCATTGACCTCACTTGTAATGTAAATACCATCCAGATATATCATTGACCTCACTTGTAATGTAAATACCATCCAGATATATAATTGCCCTCACTTGCATTGTAAATACCATCCAGAAATATCATTGGCCTCACTTGTATTGTAAATACCATCCAGATATATCACTGACCTCACTTGTATTGTAAATACCATCCAAATATATCATTGACCTCACTTGTATTGTAAATACCATCCAGAAATATCATTGCCCTCACTTGTAATGTAAATACCATCCAGATATATCACTGACTTCACTTGTATTGTAAATACCATCCAGAAATATCACTTCCCTCACTTGTATTGTAAATACCATCCAGATATATCATTGACTTCACTTGTATTGTAACTACCATCCAGATATATGACTGACCTCACTTGTATTGTAAATACCATCCAGATATATCACTGACCTCACTTGTATTGTAAATACCATCCAGATATATCATTGACTTCACTTGTATTGTAAATACCATCCAAATATATCATTGACTTCACTTGTATTGTAAATACCATCCAGATATATCATTGACCTCACTTGTAATGTAAATACCATCCAGAAATATCACTGCCCTCACTTGTAATGTAAATACCATCCAGATATATCATTGGCCTCACTTGTATTGTAAATACCATCCAGATATATCATTGGCCTCACTTGTATTGTAAATACCATCCGGATATATCATTGGCCTCACTTGTATTGTAAATACCATCCAGATATATCACTGACCTCACTTGTATTGTAAATACCATCCAGATATATCATTGACTTCACTTGTATTGTAAATACCATCCAGATATATCATTGACCTCACTTGTATTGTAAATACCATCCAGATATATCACTGACCTCACTTGTATTGTAAATACCATCCAAATATATCATTGACCTCACTTGTATTGTAAATACCATCCAGAAATATCATTGCCCTCACTTGTAATGTAAATACCATCCAGATATATCACTGACTTCACTTGTATTGTAAATACCATCCAGAAATATCACTTCCCTCACTTGTATTGTAAATACCATCCAGATATATCATTGACTTCACTTGTATTGTAACTACCATCCAGATATATGACTGACCTCACTTGTATTGTAAATACCATCCAGATATATCACTGACCTCACTTGTATTGTAAATACCATCCAGATATATCATTGACTTCACTTGTATTGTAAATACCATCCAAATATATCATTGACTTCACTTGTATTGTAAATACCATCCAGATATATCATTGACCTCACTTGTAATGTAAATACCATCCAGAAATATCACTGCCCTCACTTGTAATGTAAATACCATCCAGATATATCATTGGCCTCACTTGTATTGTAAATACCATCCAGATATATCATTGGCCTCACTTGTATTGTAAATACCATCCGGATATATCATTGGCCTCACTTGTATTGTAAATACCATCCAGATATATCACTGACCTCACTTGTATTGTAAATACCATCCAGATATATCATTGACTTCACTTGTATTGTAAATACCATCCAGATATATCATTGACCTCACTTGTATTGTAAATACCACCCAGAAATATCATTGACTTCACTTGTATTGTAAATACCATCCAAATATATCATTGACTTCACTTGTATTGTAAATACCATCCAGAAATATCATTGACCGAACTTGTATTCTAGATACCATCCAGATATATAATTGCCCTCACTTGCATTGTAAATACCATCCAGATATATCACTGACTTCACTATTATTGAAAATAGCATCCGTTTAACAAATTGACTCACTTGTATTATTGACACCATCCAGATATATCATTGACCTCACTTGTAATGTAAAGACCATCCAGATATATCATTGACTTCACTTGTATTGTAAATACCATCCAGATATATCACTGACCTCACTTGTATTGTAAATACCATCCAGATATATCACTGACCTCACTTGTATTGTAAATACCATCCAGATATATCATTGACTTCACTTGCATTGTAAATACCATTCAAATATATCATTGACTTCACTTGTATTGTAAATACCATCCAGATATATCATTGACCTCACTTGTAATGTAAATACCATCCAGAAATATCACTGCCCTCACTTGTAATGTAAATACCATCCAGATATATCATTGGCCTCACTTGTATTGTCAATACCATCCAGATATATCATTGACTTCACTTGTATTGTAAATACCATCCAGATATATCATTGACCTCACTTGTAATGTAAATACCATCCAGAAATATCACTGCCCTCACTTGTAATGTAAATACCATCCAGATATATCATTGGCCTCACTTGTATTGTAAATACCATCCAGATATATCATTGGCCTCACTTGTATTGTAAATACCATCCGGATATATCATTGGCCTCACTTGTATTGTAAATACCATCCAGATATATCATTGACTTCACTTGTATTGTAAATACCATCCAAATATATCATTGACTTCACTTGTATTGTAAATACCATCCAGAAATATCATTGACCGAACTTGTATTCTAGATACCATCCAGATATATAATTGCCCTCACTTGCATTGTAAATACCATCCAGATATATCACTGACTTCACTATTATTGAAAATAGCATCCGTTTAACAAATTGACTCACTTGTATTATTGATACCATCCAGATATATCATTGACTTCACTTGTATTGTAAATACCATCCCGATATATCATTGACCTCACTTGTAATGTAAATACCATCCAGATATATCACTGACCTCACTTGTATTGTAAATACCATCCAGATATATCATTGACTTCACTTGTATTGTAAATACCATCCAGATATATAATTGCCCTCACTTGTATTGTAAATACCATCCAGATATATAATTGATCTGACTTGTATTGTAAATACCATCCAGATATATAATTGCCCTCACTTGTATTGTAAATACCATCCAGATATATAATTGATCTGACTTGTATTGTAAATACCATCCAGATATATCATTGACTCACTTGTATTGTAAATGCCATCCAGATATATCATTGACCTCACTTGTAATGTAAATACCATCCGTTTAACAAATTGACTCACTTGTATTATTGATTCCATCCAGGTATATCATTGACCTCACTTGTATTGTAAATACCATCCGTTTAACAAATTGACTCACTTGTATTATTGATTCCATACAGATATATCATTGACCTCACTTGTATTGTAAATACCATCCAGATGTATCATTGACCTCACTTGTAATGTAAATACCATCCAGATATATCATTGACTCACTTGTATTATTGATTCCATCCAGATATATCATTGACCTGACTTGTATCGTAAATGCCATCCAGATATATCATTGACCTCACTTGTATTGTAAATACCATCCAGATATATCATTGACCTCACTTGTATTGTAAATACCATCCAGATATATCATTGACCTCACTTGTAATGTAAATACCATCCAGATATATCATTGACTCACTTGTATTATTGATTCCATCCAGATATATCATTGACCTGACCTGTATCGTAAATGCCATCCAGATATATCATTGACCTCACTTGTATTGTAAATACCATCCAGATATATCATTGACCTCACTTGTATTGTAAATACCATCCAGATATATCATTGACCTCACTTGTAATGTAAATACCATCCAGATATATCATTGACTCACTTGTATTATTGATTCCATCCAGATATATCATTGACCTGACCTGTATCGTAAATGCCATCCAGATATATCATTGACCTCACTTGTATTGTAAATACCATCCAGATAATGAAACTGACCACAAATGTTTTTAATAGAATGTGCATATATCACTGACCTCACTTTACTGTAAATACCCATCCTGATAGATCACAAACCTGATGTATAATGTAAATACCCATCCATATATATCATGGACCTCAGTTTTATTGTAAATAGCCATCCATATATATCACTGGCCACATTTATACTGTTACCTCCCATCCACATTTTTCACTGAACTAACTTCAGCTGTAAATACCCATCAGATATATGACGGATCTCACCTGTACTGTAACCCTACATTCAGCTTTTCCTGTGACCTCACTTTAACAGTAAATAACCATCGAGCTATATCACTGATCTCACTGTTTCTGTTGCTGGTCGGCTAGATATATGATGCATCGCTATTATACGGTTATTACTCATCCAGATGCAGTACAGGCATCAAACATATTGACACAGCCCTTTCAGTTATATCATTGACTTAAATTTACAATTACTGTCCAGCCAGGTAGATCACTGCCCTCACTTCTCCTGTCATTAGCCATCCCCGTGCATCACTGATGCTTGTTGCAAGATGCCGCTGCCTCAGAAAAAAAATACTCTATTTCAGTGTACCTTAATTATTTTTATTCTTTCACTGGATGTGAGCGCCGCTGGCTAGACCTGCAATTATTTCCCATATCTAATTTCCCTTGAGAAGGTGATGGTGAGAACTGCAGTCCATGAGGGGTAGGTATACTCACAGTGCTGTTAGGAAGGGAGTTCCAGGACCTTGAACCAGTGACAGCGAAGGGACAGCGATATCGTTCCAGGTCAGGATGATGTGTGGTTTGGAGTGGAACATGCCGATGTTGATGTTCCCAGGACCATGAGCTTGCTGATCAAAGGTAGTGTTGTACAATAGTGGGAGAGTTACCTGTTCAGTAAATTTATCTGTGCTGACAATTGTTTTAATTAAATGCTGAGCAAAGAACATTTTTCAGATTATTCCAAAGATTGTGGGAAGGAAACATGGTGTGAAAGCAATAGAAATGTCTGATTTCCCCTTGTCAAATACTTTTTCGGATCTAACCTGTTAATTGGGTCAGCTAATTGGGAGGTGGTGGAAGCAGGTACCATAGAGACGTTTAAGAGGCATCTTGACAGATACATGAATAGGAAGGGAATAGAGGGTTACAGACCCCGGAAGTGCAGAAGGTTTAGTTTGGGCAGGCATCAGGATTGGCGCAGGCTTGGAGGGCCGAATGGCGTGTTCTTGTGCTGTACTTTCATTGTTCTTTGTTCTTTGTCCAGGTGTGAGTCCTGAGCTTAATCCTAAGAAGTGGATTTAAAAACTATCCCCGAGAAAGATCATGGGAATATTTCAAAATCTGCAAAGAAATCAGTTCCCACTTCATATTGTTCTTGTCAGATTGAAAGTTGGTTTCAGCTGTTATTTCTAATAGTCATTCAAATGATTATATTCAATTGTTTGTGTGGGTATTAATTTACATCTGTCTAATACCTGCTTTAAAATATACAATCGTTTAAGAATAGCTAGATTGTAAAGGGTTAATGCTGCTGCTCAATGACTGGAATTAATATTACTCAGTTGGAAAATACATCTCTGCTTTTTATTAGTTACAGGTAGTTAAGACCAACAATTTTACGCAATTCCCCAGGAATATTTCTTAGGTCACAGAATGTAATTTAGTAGATTCTCCGAACTCACACTCAGCTCAATTAAACATATTCAATCCCAATCACTTGTCACATTATATTCACTGATTGTTAAACGTTAGAGGCATCACAGTACAAGAAAACTGAAAAACTATATTCTGCCTCAAAACCATGCGAGGGCCGCCCTGGAAATGCTGGTCAGATAGTGTTCAGACAGTGTGTACCTGCCCTGGGAATGTTTAATGAAGCAGTCTTAATTGGTAGTTTGATCTGTATCTCATCTGCTCAGCACATTCCACCTTCAGGTTTAATGGGGCAGTGTAGTGGGCGCTTTACCCTCTATCTAATGTGACAGACAAATAAAACATAATTCAGTCGAAAGCTGGCCACTCCCTCCCAGGTATGGGCCTGTCTGTCATGAGACCCTCAGAACAGAAGGAAGTGAGTGCAGGAACAGAAAGACCTGGGGATATCTGTGCACACATTGAAGGTGGCAGGGTTAGTTGAGAAAGTGGTTAAAAGGCATATTTAATCCCAGGCTTTGTAAATAGAGGATCAGAGTATAAAAGCAAGGAGGATATGATGAAGCTTTATAAAACACTGGTTCATCCTCAACTAGTATTGTGTCCATTTCTAGACACCATACTTTAGGAGGGATGTGGGGGCATTTGAGAGTGTGCAGAGAAAATTCACCAGCAAGGTTTCAGGGATGAAAGACTTAGTTACTTGCATAGATTAGAGAAGCTGGGATTGTGCTCGGTGTCTCTCTGTCTTCCTCTTTCTATCTCTCCATCCTGATGTCTCTGACACTAGGAGAGAGATAGAGGGAGAGAGGGTTAGCTATGCAGACAGAGAGTGTGCTGTAGAGAGGGACACGGTTGGAGAGAGAGAGAGATTGTGGGGTCGATTGAAAAGGAGAATGTAAGATATATTAATTTGATGTAATCCTTCACTGCTGTGCACACAATTTTGGATCTCGCTTCTGCAGACGGCAATTCATGCTGGCGTAATTGTTAATTTTTAAATCTGGGATTGATGGATTTTTGCTAACAAAAGGTATTAAGTGTTGTGGGGCAAAGACGGGTATATGGAGTAAGATCACAGATCAGCCGTGATCTCTTTGGATCACAGAACAGGGTCGGGGGGCCAAATGGCCTCCTCCTCTTCCAATGTACTCTGACAAATATCCTGCTATCGCTCTCTGTGTCTGGGTCACCCTCTTGGTCTGTGTCTCCCTCTTTGTGTCTCTTTCCGGCTGTCTGTCTCTCTCTCTCCCTCCTCTGCAAAAACATCAGTCAGCTATTTTAGGTTTGTTCTCGGTGGCCATTATATGTTCCCACAACACTGGGACATTTATTTCAGAGATGGAGTCCGCACTAATGTAAGATAATGTTAGTGTTTTAAACTTGACAGGGAAATAGATCCTGGGATTCACTTGAATGTAGCTTCTCATCCCAAATAGTGTTAGCAAACGTGTTTTTCAAATCAATCCAGGAACAATCTCAACAGGAGAAAGAACACCAACAATGCAACAACAACCTCAACAGGAGAAAAACACCAACAAATGCAACAACAACCTCAACAGGAGTAAAAACACCAACAAATGCAACAACAACTTCAAATGGAGGCAAAGCACCAACAAATGCAACAGTTTCAACAGGAAATGAGGACAAAAAACCCAAATACAACAACAACTTCAGTAGGCGAAAAACCACGAACAAATTCAACATCATCAGAAGGGGAAAACACACTGATCAATAGGACAATGGCACAAGACCAGCGCAGGCTTGGACGGCCGAATGGCCTGCTCCTGTGCTGAACTGTTCTGTGCTCTCTCTTCTTTGTTCAAACAATCAATTACAAATAAAAACTCTCGAAGTAAGTTGTGTTGAGTTCTTCATCACTAACATTATGACATCTCTCTCTCACGTCTCTCTCTATGCCGGTATCTTCTCCACGATAACTCAGAGTGACTGAAGTTTTGATCCGATTGTCTTTTGAAAGTTAATATTGAATCTGCTTTCAGAAACCTGTTACAGTGAATTCCAGACCAGAACAACTCCCTGCCTATCTGTTTCTCTCCTCTGCTAGTGTAAACATTCTCCCCTCATGTCTCCAAACTGAGTGAAAGATTTTGAATACAATTAATTTCTCCAGGACAGCAGCTGCAGAGGAGCTGGAACCTCTTACATGTGGACAAGCGATGAACATAAATCCCTCTGAATCCCCCAGGAGAGCAGAGGAAAGTAACAGTCAGCAGTAAAAACTCTTTGTCAGAATGTGGAGGTCGTTATTGCTGAGCTTTATATGAACTGGAATGACAAGTGGAAGATCTTTAATACAATTTGTGCTAAATGTCCATTTCCCAGCTTTGTAAACCCTTGTAACATTAAACTGGTAAATGTTAAGAAGGTTTTTCCGATTGATTACAGGCTAATGCATAAATACAGCAGCAGCAAATACAGTGCAAAGTATCATTGAGAAATATAACTGTAAATATGGGTGAAAATTGTTGTGTGAGATGTCACCAGTTGTTAAAGTTCTCTTGGCTGCATCATTAGAGGATTCCTCGGGACAGTATTTACTCCCATTTGGAAACAAATGAACTTATTAGCGAGAGACAGCATGGTATTGTAAAGGGGAGGTCGTGTCTTACTAATTTGATTGAGTTTTTTGAGGAAGTGACGAGGACGATTGATGAGGGAAGGGCAGTGGATGTTGTCTATATGGACTTTAGTAAAGCCTTTGACAAGGTCCCACATGGCAGACTGGTACAAAAGGTGAAGTCACACGGGATCAGAGGTGAGCTGGCAAGATGGATACAGAACTGGCTCAGTCATAGAAGACAGAGGGTAACAGTGGATGGGTGCTTTTCTGAATGGAGGGATGTGACTAGTGGTGTACCGCAGGGATCAGTGCTGGGACCTTTGCTGTTTGTAGGATATATAAATGATTTGGAGGAAAATGTAGCTGGTCTGATTAGTAAGTTTGCCGACGACACAAAGGTTGGTGAAGTTGCGGATAATGATGAGGATTGTCAGAGGATAAAGCCAGATATAGATTGGTTGGGGACTTGGGTGGAGAAATGAAAGATGGAGTTTAATCCGGACAAATGTGAGGTAATGCATTTTGGAAGGTCTAATGCAGGTGGGAGGTATCCAGTAAATGGCAGAACCCTGAGGAGCATTGACAGGCAGAGAGATCTGAGCGTACAGGTCCACAGGTCACTGAAAGTGGCAACGCAGGTGGATAAGGTAGTCAAGAAGGCATCCGGCATGCTTGCCTTCATCGGTCGGGGCATAAAGTATAAAATTTGGCAAGTCATGTTGCAGCTGTACAGAACCATAGTTAGAATATTGCGTGCAATTCTGGTCGCCACACTACCAGAAGGACGTGGTGGTTTTGGAGAGGGTACAGAGGAGGTTTACCATGATGTTGCCTGGTCTGGAGGGCATTAGCTATGAGGAGAGGTTGGAAAAAGCTCGGATTGTTTCACTGGAACGACGGAGGTGGAGGGGCGACATGATAGAGGTTTACAAAGTTCTGAGCGGCATGGACAGAGTGGATAGTCAGAAGCTTTTTCCCAGGTTGCAAGAGTCAGTTACTAGGGGACATAGGTTTAAGGTGCGAGGGGCAAAGTTTAGAGGGGATGTGCGTGGCAAGTGTTTTACACAGAGGGTGGTAAGTCCTGGAACATGCTGCCAGAGGAGGTGGTGGAAGCAGATACGATAGCAACGTTTAAGAGACATCTTGACAAATATATGAATAGGAAGGGAATAGAGGGATATGCGCCCCGAAAGTGCAGAAGGTTTTAGTTTCGGCAGGCATCAAGATCGGCGCATGTTTGGAGGGCCGAATGTCCTGTTCCTGTGCTGTACTGTTCTTTGTTCTTTGTTATTAACCTGTATCTACTTTCAGACTTTGCCACACAGTGGAATTGAAAATCTGAATAAAAACTGCCTGTTTATACTGCAGTCAAACCGGCCTCTCCAGCAAAAACTCTTTGTCAGAATTTCAAGGTAACTGCAGTGAGACACGTTCAGTCATTTTCTGCACTTTCTGTTCAGTGGAGGTGAATAATGAAAGACATTTAATACAATTAGTGTTAAATGGCCGTTATCCTAACCGGACCCTCCAGGTTTTAAATTACAGCAGATTTTCTGCTCTGTTAATGACGTTTTTGGGGCGAGGGAGACAGACAGACAGACAGGTTTCTGTCTGGAATGGTGCATTTGGGATATGGCTTGAATACCCCTCTCTCCCCCATTACTTGTTTCCACAGAGACTCACCTTGGATTGTCCCATACCTGGGAGGCAGTGTCCACATGGAGGAAGCTGAGAGCTGGTTGGATGAGCTGTATTTTGGGTGGACTGTCTGTTTTGAGTGACAGGTTCTGGGATATATTAGGACAATATCAGCCTCCATTCTTTCTTTCCATGCGGCTGGTTTGTGAAGGTGAGATTCTGTGTCTCAGTCTCTGTGCCCAGGTGAATTGCAAGCTGATTACAGTGTGTGTGTGAGAGAGTCCAGTCTGAATCTCCCACTCTCTGTCCCAGTCTGACCCTTGTCTCCAATTCCCACCCGAATCTCCCTCTCCAGGATATTTTCCCCATGGACGAGCTGACGGAGGGAAGGTGTTAGAGTCCAACGATGGAGCGCAGACCATGTGGGATGGTGAGTATCACATCTTTATTGTCTCTCTCTGTGTATCTCCCTCATTCTGACTCAATCTCTCTTTCTATCAATCTCTCTCTCTCAATCTCTCTCCTTCAATCTCTTTCTCAATCTCTCTTCCTCAATCTCTCTGGGATCAGACTCCATCTGAATTACCCCTCCCCCCCCCATCCCTGGGAAAAGGACCCCATGTAAATACCTCTCCGGGAACAGTCCCCCATCTGTTAACACACCCCCCATTAACTGACCCCAAACTAATTCTCCACCCTGCCCCCTCTGTACACCGTCCCCCCATTCTAAGTACCCTCCCTGTCCTGTAAAAGCCCCCACTCTACTAATTCCCACCCTGTATCATCTCCCCCGTGAACAGTCTGTCCCCTCTGTGTTACTCCCGTCCCAGTCAACAGCCCCCTCTCCTCCCCCTGTGTAACTCGGATCTCAATCACCTTCCTGGGTTTGGCTGCATCTCCCAACAGTCTTTAATTCACTTTAATTCCAGGTTTGGATAAGCCACTGGAATTCCATCAACTGGCTCCCGGAGGCCCCGGCACCTTTAACTCGTGACCAGCCAGACAAAGGTCCGGGTATAGAGCCAGGACCTCCAGAGGCTAACTGGCATTCTGAGCTTTAAATGCACAGGAAGATCCCAGAACCCGACACGCCACTCTCTGCAGAAAGGTGTTTCACCTGTTCTGTCCATCACCTTCGGGAATCAAACAGAGGGAGACACACACAAACACACACACTGACTGGCACAGGGATGGGAGGAGGCCATTCAGCCCTTCGATCCTCTCCCACCCCATTTTAGATCATGGCTGATCTGTCGCTTCCACCATTGGGCCACAAGGAGACAGGCAGAGACAGTCGGGGAGCAGATACACAGAGAGGCAAAGAAACACTGGGCTGGACTGGGACTTGGTACCAATGGTGCAAACCAGGGTGGAGGGGAGGAGGGTGGTTGTGAATCGGCGGCCCATTCAGCATCTCTCCCCTGTTTTTACCTCAATGGGAGAAAAACTGGGCAGAGATGGAAAGCAGGATCCCTGTTCACAATCACCCTGTACAACACCAAGGCAGCGAGTTTCCGTGACTTTATCTGCGTCTCTCTCACACTGTCTCTGCTTCTTTTAATCACTCTCTCCTTCCCTCGATCCTTGGACAGCAATGCTTTCTGTCATTTCGCGGTTAATTTAGAACCTGTAACTCTTGCCGTTGCTGGGAAAGTCACTGTAGTTTGAAAATATCAAACATAGATCCAATACTGACCCTAAAACACTCACACGAAAGCCCCAATAATGAACAGAACAGAACGTGGGGATTATTACTAAGGTTCTGTAAAGCACTCCTTACACCCTGTCTCCCTTCTTCCCTGCTTGTAAAGTGTTTCAGTTTTTTTTAAATAATATTTTTTCAACAACATTGTATGTAAAAGTAAATGAAACCCGTGGCCCAGCATCAATAGCCATTTGTGTCAGAAAGTTCCAAACAAATATCACACCTGGTGTGTTGATACCTTTCTTCATTTCACTCCTGAAAGGTTTTTAGGCTATGTTTAGGTTTTTGGACTATGTTCCAAAGTGCCTGACTCCGCAGCCAGTGGGAATAGTTACACTCTGCATACCTTATCATTTTCCCTTATTATCTGGAAAACAGTAATCAAATCACCCCTTAACCTTCTAAATTCCAGGGATACAGAGTAAGTCTCCACGGACAATGTCCCAGTAAACATTCCCAAGCCAAGCACAATGGGAACACAGAGAGGGGAAACCTGGGGTGAGATACAGGGTAAAGACAGGGCCTATTGTATTGGTCTTGTGCAGTACAAACTGAGACCGGGTGAAACAAAGCAGAACCAGAGACATAGCCCAGCGTAACAAACCGAGACATTGTCCAGTGCAGTAATAACTGAACTAGATTGTTGGTCTTAAACAGATGAAGGCAAGGTCGCAAATCGTGGGGCTGTTTGATTGGGGGATGAAGGGATGGAGGGATGTATCCAGTTAGCTGATAACACAAATTGAGGTGAGACAGTAAGCTGTGAGGAGGACACTGATGGTATGGAGTATGGAGTATGGACTTCTTCAGTGAGTGGGCAAGAAAATGGCTGATGGAATATACTGTGGTGAAAATTCATGTATTCAGATTGGCTGAAATAAAAAGCCATTGACATTGTAATGATTGTGTTTTATTTAAAACATTATTTACATCAGAGTCAAATCTGCTGATGTAATATATTTGTTCAGGTGAGTGTAACTAATCACAACAATCAGGGGTATAACCGGGTCAGTGGAGACTTATCCCCTGTATAAATCAGCACCCATTGGAATGGATCAGCTCATAGTGCTGGAGCTGTGGGTTCCAGGCTAACAGAGGTCTCTTCTTCTCAGAGAAATGGGATATCCAGCAATCCTTCAGATCGCATTCATTTATTATCCTGTACTTGCTGCAATTGGAGTTCCTGGTAAGACTGTATATCAGTTGATAATGGTATAACTCGATGTTAACTGTGCTGCTGTACTCGGTATTATTTCTCACTGTGTTTTACAGAGCCAATTTACTGATGTAATCTCCTCACTGTCTACTCTTTCAGTCCTGCAGGAGTTGCATTATATTTTATGGTATTGGTTTTAGTAACCCTGGAATAGTTACTGGGTTATTCTGTTTATTTAATATATTTGAATCAGATGTCTCGGTTAAGATCAAGACAAAGAGCTTCAGGAGATTTTTACATTTTCGTGATGTGCAACTCACCGGTCCTGGAATATTTTTATGATTTTTCTTTCGCTGTTTGATAACGAGACCTCCCACGTTATCTATGCTACAAGGAGGCAGCAAAATATTCTCCCAACCCAATAACATGGTTCAATTTAAGTGCGATTTCAATGTATTTATTTGTTATCACTGTTATAAAATATATTGTGTATGTCTGACGCTGCTTCAGAGGTCTGGCTACTGAACTGAGTTTGCTGCTGGCTCTTTCACGTCTCCTTCTCTGCTTCACTGTGGAGCCTTCACTCTCACTAAACTACATTTTGTAGAACAGAAAGTATTGATGTGATGTGTTTATTGGTTTACACTGTATCAGTTGGAATCAAGAGTCTTTCCATTTATCTGCAGATTATCAGCTGCACCGCTGGTGTCCTTGTTTTATTAATTTAACAACCCCACATTCTAACAGTGTACTTTATAATTCCAGGAGAAGGAATTTCAATGATTGTGAGATATATCTGGAAGAAGCTTTTGATTCTGTTTATTCCATGTATTTTAGATGAAGTGAAGAGTGTTGTTGAACAGGTGGATATTTGTGTGCTCTATAGACACACTAAATTTTTCAAAGACGTTTCACCATTGAACAAACTTTCCCTTAAAATAGAATCATTGAACATGGGGCTGGTGCACAGAACATAGGCACAGTATGTGATGAACAAATCGCGTGTGAAAAGTGGCATTAAGTAACCGTTTTCAGGATATGAGGAGTCCAGAGAGCTCGGGAGGGCAACTTAGAGAAGGAGCAGGAAGAATGAAACAGAGGGGTGAAGATAACCTGAAGGAAGGTGAAAGAGAACATAGAACATTGAACAGTACAGAACAGAACAGGCCCTTCGGCCCACGATGCTGTGCTATACCTTTAACCTACTCTAAGATCAAACTACCGACATACCTTTCATTCTACTATCATCCATGTACCTATCCAAGAGTCGCCTGAATGTCCCTAATGTATCTGCTTCTACTACTACCGCTGGCAGTGCATTCGACGCACCCACCACTCTCTGTCCGAAGAACCTACCTCTGACATCTCCCCTAAAGCTTCCCCCAATCACCTTAAAATTATGCACCCTGGTGATAGCCCTTTCCGCCCTGGGAAAAAGTCTCTGGCTATCCACTCTATCTATGCCTCTCATCATCTCGTACCCCTCTATCAAGTCACCTCTCATCCTTCTTCGCTCCAATGAGCAAAGTCCTATCTCCCACAAACTTTCCGCATGACATGCCCTCCAGTCCAGGCAGCATTCTGGTAAATCTCCTCTGCACCCTCTCGAAAGCTTCCACATCCTTTCTATAATGTGGCGACCAGAACTGAACACAATATTCCAAGTGTGGTCTAACCAGGGCTTTATAGAGGTGCAGCATAACCTCACAGCTCTTAAACTCAATCCCGCTGTTAATGAAAGACAACACACCATACGCCTTCTTAACAACCCTATCAACTTGGGTGGCAACTCTGAGCGATCTATCGACATGAACACCAAGATCCCTCTGTTCCTCCACACCACCAAGAATACTGTCTTTAAGTGTGTATCCTGCATTCAAATTAGACCTTCCAAAATGAATCACTTCACACTTTTCCAGGTTGAACTCCATCTGCCACTTCTCAGCCCAGCTCTGCATCCTGTCAATGTCCGTTTGCAACCTACAACAGCCTTCCACACTATCCACAACTCCAGCAACCTTCGTGTCATCGGCAAACTTGCTAACCCAGCCTTCTATTTCCTCATCCAAGTCATTTACAAAAATCACAAAGAGCAGAGGTCCCAGAACAGATCCCTGTGGAAATCCACTGGTCACCGAGCTCCAGGCTGAATACTTTCCATCTACTAACACTCTCTTCTTTCAATCGCCCGCTAATTCTGTATCCAGACAGCCAACTTTCCCTGTATCCCATGCCTCCTTACTTTCTGAATGAGCCTACCATGGGGAACCTGATCAAACGCCGTCCTAAAATCCATATGCACCACATCCACCGGTCTTCCTTCATCAATGTGTTTTGTCACATCTTCAAAGAACAAAGAACAAAGAACATAGAAAATTACAGCACAGGAACAGGCCCTTCGGCCCTCCAAACCTGCGCTGATTCAGATCCTCTATCTAAACATGTTGCCTATTTTCTAAGGGTCTGTATCTCTTTGCTTCATGCCCATTCATGTATCTGTCTAGATACATCTTAAAAGATGCTATCGTGCCCGCGTCTACGACCTCCGCTGGCAACACTTTCCAGGCACCCACGACCCTCCGCATAAAGAACTTTCCACGCATATCCCCACTAAACTTTTCCCCTCTCACTTTGAACTCGTGACCCCTCGTAATTGAATCCCCCACTCTGGGAACAAGCCTCTTGCTATCCACCCTGTCTATACCTCTCATGATTTTGTACACCTCAATCAGGTCCCCCCTCAACATCCGTGTTTCTAACGAAAATAATCCTAATCTACTCAACCTCTCTTCATAGCTAGCGCCCTCCATACCAGGCAACATCCTGGTGAACCTCCTCTGCACCCTTTCCAAAGCATCTACATCCTTTTGGTAATGTGGCGAACAGAACTGTATGCAGTATTCCAAATGTGGCCGAACCAAAGTCTTATACAACTGTAACATGACCTGCCAACTCTTGTACTCAGTACTCCGTCCGATGAAGGAAAGCATGCCGTATGCCTTCTTGACCACACTATTGACCTGCGTTGCCACCTTCAGGGAACAATGGACCTGAGCACCCAAATCTCTCTGTACATCAATTTTCCCCAGGACCTTTCCATTTACTGTATAGTTCACTCTTGAATTGGATCTCCCAAAATTATTCACCTCCCATTTGCCCTGATTGAACTCCATCTGCCATTTCTCTGCCCAACTCTCCAATCTATCTCAATTCTGCTGTATTCTCTGACAGTCCCCTTCACTATCTGCTACTCCACCAATCTTAGTGTCGTCTGCAAACTTGCTAATCAGACCACCTATGCTTTCCCCGAAATCATTGATGTATATCACAAACAACAGTGGTCCCAGCACGGATCCCTGTGGAACACCACTGGTCACACGTCTCCATTTTGAGAAACTCCCTTCCACTGCTACTCTCTGTCTCCTGTTGCCCAGCCAGTTCTTTATCCATCTAGCTAGTACACCCTGGACCCCATGCGCCTTCACTTTCTCCATCAGCCTACCATGGGGAACCTTATCAAACGCCTTACTGAAGTCCATGTATATGACATCGACAGCCCTTCCCTCATCAATCAGCTTTGTCACTACCTCAAAGAATTCTATTAAGTTGGTAAGACATGACCTTCCCTGCACAAAACCATGTTTCCTATCACTGATAAGCCCATTTTCTTCCAAATGGGAATAGATCCTATCCCTCAGTATCTTCTCCAGCAGCTTCCCTACCACTGACGTCAGGCTCACCGGTCTGTAATTACCTGGATTATCCCTGCTACCCTTCTTAAACAAGGGGGCAACATTAGCAATTCTCCAGTCCTCCGGGACCTCATCCGTGTTTAAGGATGCTGCAAAGATATCTGTTAAGGCCCCAGCTATTTCCT
Organism: Heterodontus francisci; assembly: GCF_036365525.1. Classification (NCBI taxonomy): domain Eukaryota; kingdom Metazoa; phylum Chordata; class Chondrichthyes; order Heterodontiformes; family Heterodontidae; genus Heterodontus; species Heterodontus francisci. The sequence goes on along the minus strand of NC_090409.1, from coordinate 2,775,989 downwards.
CTCTCGCTTCCCTCTGTAACCTGGGATAGATCCCATCCGGACCAGGGAACTTGTCCACCTTAATGCCTTTTAGAATACCCAGCACTTCCTCCCTCCTTATGCCGACCTGACCTAGAGTAATCAAACATCTGTCCCTAACCTCAACATCCGTCATGTCCCTCTCCTCGCTGAATACCGATGCAAAGTACTCGTCTAGAATCTCACCCATTTTCTCTGACTCCACGCATAACTTTCCTCCCTTGTACTTGAGTGGGCCAATCCTTTCTCTAGTTACCCTCTTGCTCCTTATATATGAATTAAAGGCTTTGGGATTTTCCTTAACCCTGATTGCTAAAGATATTTCATGACCCCTTTTAGCCCTCTTAATTCCTCGTTTCAGATTGGTCCTACATTCCCGATATTCTTTCAAAGCTTCGTCTTTCATCAGCCGCCTAGACCTTATGTCTGCTTCCTTTTTCCTCTTAGCTAGTCTCACAATTTCACCTGTCATCCATGGTTCCCTAAACTTGCCATTTCTATCCCTCATTTTCACAGGAACATGTCTCTCCTGCACGCTAATCAACCTCTCTTTAAAAGCCGACCACATATCACATGTGGATTTACCTTCAAACAGCTGCTCCCAATCTACATTCCCCAGCTCCTGCCGAATTTTGGTATAGTTGGCCTTCCCCCAATTTAGCACTCTTCCTTTAGGACCACTGTCGTCTTTGTCCATGAGTATTCTAAAACTTACGGAATTGTGATCACTATTCCCAAAGTAGTCCCCTACTGAAACTTCAACCACCTGGCCGGGCTCATTCCCCAACACCAGGTCCAGTATGGCCCCTTTCCCGAGTTGGACTATTTAGATACTGCTCCAGAAAACTCTCCTGGATGCTCCTTACAAATTCTGCTCCATCTAGACCTCTAACACTAAGTGAATCCCAGTTAATGTTGGGAAAATTAAAATCTCCTATCACTACCACCCTGTTGCTCCTACATCTTTCCATAATCTGTTTACATATTTGTACCTCTCTCTCACGCTCGCTGTTGGGAGGCCTGTAGTACAGCCCCAACATTGTTACCGCACCCTTCCTATTTCTGAGTTCTGCCCATATTGCCTCACTGCTCGAGTCCTCCATAGTGCCCTCCTTCAGCACAGCTGTGATATCCTCTTTGACCAGTAATGCAACTCCTCCACCCCTTTTACCTCCCTCTCTATCCCGCCGGAATCATCGATATCCTGGGAAATTTAGTTGCCAATCATGCCCTTCCCTCAACCAAGTCTCAGTAATAGCAATAGCATCATACTCCCAGGTACTAATCCAAGCCCTAAGTTCATCTGCCTTACCTACTACACTTCTTGCATTAAAACAAATACCCCTCAGACCACCAGTCCCTTTGCATTCACCATCTGCTCCCTGTCTACTCTTTCCCTTAGTCACGCTGACTTCATTATCTAGTTCCTTACAGGCTTTAGTTACTACCTCCTTACTGTCCACTGACCACCTCATTTGGTTCCCATTCCCCTGCTCCATTAGCTTAAACCCTCCCCAACAGTGTTAGCAAAAGCACCCCCAAGGACATTGGTTCCAGTCCGGCCCAGGTGTAGACCGTCCAATTTGTAATATCCCACCTCCCCAGAACCGGTCCCAATGTCCCAAAAATCTGAACCCCTCCCTCCTGCACCATCTCTCAAGCCATGCATTCTTCCTGACTATTCTTTCATTTCGACTCTGACTATCACGTGGCACTGGTGGCAATCCTGAGATTACTACCTCTGAGGTCCTACTTTTTAACTTGGCTCCTAACTCCATAAATTCTGCTTGTCGGACCTCATCCCGTTTTTTAACTATATCATTGGTGCCTATGTGCACAACGACAACTGGCTGTTCACCCTCCCCTTTCAGAATGTTCTGCAGCCGATCTGAGACATCCCTGACCCGTGCACCTGGGAGGCAACATACCATTCGGGAGCCTCGTTTTCGACCACAGAACCGCCTATCTACTCCCCCTTACAATCGAATCCACTATGACTATAGCCCTTACCCTCTTTTTCCCGCCCTTCCGAACAGCAGAGCCAGCCACGGTGCCATGAACCTGGATAGAATTCAATAAGGCTTGTGAGGCATGACCTGCCCCTCACAAATCCATGCTGACTGTCTTTACTCAAACTATGCTTTTCCAAATAATCATAAATCCTGTCTCTCAGAATCCTCTCCAATACTTTGCCCACTTCCGACGAAAGACTGACCGGTCTGTAATTCCCAGGGTTATCGCTCTTCCCTTTCTTGAACAAGGGAAGAACATTTGCCACCCTCCAATCATCCGGTACTACTCCAGTGGACAGTGAGGACGCAAAGATCATCGCCAAAGGCGCGGCAACCTCTTCCCTCTCTTCCCGTAATATCCTTGGGTATATCCCATCTGGCCCCGGGGACTTATCTGTCCTCATATCATTCAAAGTTTCCAGCACATCCTCCCTCTTAACCTCAACCTGTTCAAGCATATCAGCCTGTTCCACACTGTCCTCACAAACGACGAGGTCCCTCTCACTAGTGAACACTGAAGCAAAGTATTCATTTAGGACCTCCCCTACCTCCTCCGACTCTAGGCACAAGTTCCCTCCACTATCCCTGATCGGCCCTACCTTCACTCTGGCCATCCTCTTGTTCCTCACATAAGTGTAGAACGCCTTCGGATTTTCCTTAATCCTACCCGCCAAGACTTTTTCATGTCCCCTTCTAGCTCTCCTAAGTCGATTCTTCAGTTCCTTCCTGGCTACCTTGTAACCCTCTGGAGCCCAGTCTGATACTTGCTTCCTCAACCTTAAGTAAGCTTCCTACTTCCTCTTGACTAGCTGTTCCACATCTCTTGTCATCCAAGGTTCCTTCACCCTCCCATCCCTTCCTTGCATCGTCGGGACAAACCTATCCAGTCGCAGCAAGTGCTCCCTAAACAACCTCCACATTTCTATCCTGCAATTCCCTGAGAACATCTGTTCCCAATTTATGCTTCCCAGTTCCTGCCTAATAGCATTGTAATTCCTCCTGCCCCAATTAAATGTTTTCCCATCCCGTCTGCTCCTGTCCCTCTCCATGACGATAGTAAAGGTCAGGGAGTTGTGATCACTATCACCGAAATGCTCTCCCACCGAGAGATCTGCCACCTGGCCTGGTTCGTTGCCAAGAACCAAATCCAACATAGCCTCCCCTCTAGTCGGCCTATCTTCATTTTCATTGCAGCAGCTGTTTCGGGAGCAGAGAGTGCGAGCGAGTGAGCAGCTGGGAAGGTCAGTTTGAAAGTAAACTTAATTTCCTTTTGTTTTCGGCGGAGGCCAGGGGGCTGAAGGCAGCTTTGTCGGGAGCAGAGAGTGCGAGCGAGTGAGCAGCTGGGAAGGTCAGATTGAAAGTAAACTTAATTTCCTTTTGTTTTCCGCTGAGACCAGGGGGCTGCTGGGTAAGGAAAGCCCTATATATTTGGGCGGTTTCTGAACCCGAGACACCACACTTGTAGTGTCTCCCACCCGCCCTCCTCCTCTAACCAAAAAAAAAGGACTCGATCCTTTCGATCCTTTTTCATTTAACTAAGTTAAGTTTAAGATTAAAAATGGCAGGAGATCTCAGACCCGTGTCATGCTCCTCTTGCTCAATGCGGGAGCTCAGGGACATGGCTGATGTCCCTGACTCCTTCACGTGCAGGAAGTGTGTCCAGCTGCAGCTCTTGTTAGACCGCATGACGGCTCTCGAGCTGTGGATGGACTCACTTTGGAGCATGCGCGATGCTGAGGAGGTCGTGGATAGCACGTTTAGTGAATTGGTCACACCGCAGATTAGGATTGCTGAGGGAGAAAGGGAATGGATGACCAAAAGGCAGAAAAAGAGCAGGAAGGCAGCGCAGGAGTCCCCTGCGGTCATCTCCCTCCACAACAGGTATACCGTTTTGGATACAGTTGAGGGAGATGGCTCACCAGGGGAAGGCAGCAGTAGCCAGGTTCATGGCACCGTGGCTGGCTCTGCTGTTCAGAAGGGCGGGAAAAAGTGTGGAAGAGCGATAGTCGTAGGGGATTCGATTGTAAGGGGAGTAGATAGGCGGTTCTGTGCTCGAAAACGAGACTCCTGAATGGCATAAAAGCAAAATACTGCGGATGCTGGAAATCTGAAACAAAAACAAGAAATGCTGGATTCACTCAGCAGGTCTGGCAGCATCTGTGGGAAGAGAAGCAGAGTTAACGTTTCGGGTCACTGACCCGAAACGTTAACTCTGCTTCTCTTTCCACAGATGCTGCCAGACCTGCTGAGTGAATCCAGCATTTCTTGTTTTTGCTCCTGAATGGTATGTTGCCTCCCAGGTGCACGGGTCAGGGATGTCTCAGATCGGCTGCAGAACATTCTAAAGGGGGAGGGAGAACATTCAGTTGTCATTGTGCACATAGGCACTAATGATATAGGTAAAAAACGGGATGAGGTCCGACAAGCAGAGTTTAGGGAGTTAGGAGCCAAGTTAAAAAGTAGGACCTCAGAGGTAGTAATCTCAGGATTGCTACCAGTGCCACGTGATAGTCAGATTAAACATGAAAGAATAGTCAGGATGAATGCGTGGCTTGCGAGATGGTGCAGGAAGGAGGGGTTCAGATTTTTGGGACATTGTGACCGGTTCTGGGGAGGAGGGACTATTACAAATTGGACGGTCTACACCTGGGCCGGACTGGAACCAATGTCCTTGGGGGTGCTTTTGCTAACGCTGTTGGGGAGGGTTTAAACTAATGTGGCAGGGTGATGGGAAACAATTGAGGAGGTCAGTTGACAATAAGGAGGTAGTAACGAAAGCCTGTAAGGAACTAGATAATGAAATCAGTGTGACTAAGGGGAAGAGCAGGCAGGGAGCAGATGATGAATGTAAAGGGACTGGTGGTCTGAGGTGCATTTGTTTTAATGCAAGAAGTGTAGTAGGTAAGGCAGATGAACTTAGGGCTTGGATTAGTACTTGGGAGTATGATGCTATTGCTATTACTGAGACTTGGTTGAGGGAAGGGCATGATTGGCAACTAAATATCCCAGGATATCGATGCTTCAGGCGGGATAGAGAGGGAGGTAAAAGGGGTGGAGGAGTTGCATTACTGGTCAAAGAGGATATCACAGCTGTGCTGAAGGATGGCACTATGGAGGACTCGAGCAGTGAGGCAATTTGGACAGAACTCAGAAATAGGAAGGGTGCGGTAACAATGTTGGGGCTGTACTACAGGACTCCCAACAGCGAGCGTGAGATAGAGGTACAAATATGTAAACAGATTATGGAAAGATGTAGGAGCAACAGGGTGGTAGTGATAGGAGATTTTAATTTTCCCAACATTGACTGGGATTCACTTAGTGTTGGAGGTCTTGATGGAGCAGAATTTGTAAGGAGCATCCAGGAGGGTTTTCTAGAGCAGTATGTAAATAGTCCAACTCGGGAAGGGGCCATACTGGACCTGGTGTTGGGGAATGAGCCCGGCCAGGAGGTTGACGTTTCAGTAGGGGACCACTTTGGAAATAGTGATCACAATTCCGTAAGCTTTAAAATACTCATGGACAAAGACGAGAGTGGTCCTAAAGGAAGAGTGCTAAATTGGGGGAAGGCCAACTATATCAAAATTCGGCAGGAGCTGGGGAATGTAGATTGGGAGCAGCTGTTTGAAGGTAAATCCACATGTGATATGTGGGAGGCTTTTAAAGAGAGGTAGTTTAGCGTGCAGGAGAGACATGTTCCTGTGAAAATGAGGGATAGAAATGGCAGGATTAGGGAACCATGGATGACAGGTGAAATTGTGAGACTGGCTAAGAGGAAAAAGGAAGCAGACATAAGGTCTAGGCGGCTGATGAAAGACGAAGCTTTGAAAGAATATCGGGAATGTAGGACCAATCTGAAACGAGGAATTAAGAGGACTAAAAGGGGTCAGGAAATATCTTTAGCAAACAGGTTTAAAGGAAATCCCAAAGCCTTTTATTCATATATAAGGAGAAAGAGGGTAACTAGAGAAAGGATTGGCCCACTAAAGGCCAAAGGAGGAATGTTATGCTTGGAGTCAGAGAAAATGGGTGAGATTCTAAACGAGTACTTTGCATCGGTATTCACCGAGGAGAGGGACATGACGGATGTTGAGGTTAGGAACAGATGTTTGATTACTCGAGGTCAAGTTGGCATAAGGAGGGAGGAAGTGTTGGGTATTCTAAAGTGCATTAAGGTGGACAAGTCCCCAGGTCCGGATGGGATCTATCCCAGGTTACTGAGGGAAGCGAGAGAGGAAATAGCTGGGGCCTTAACAGATATCTTTGCAGCATCCTTAAACACGGGTGAGGTCCCGGAGGACTGGAGAATTGCTAATGTTGTCCCCTTGTTTAAGAAGGGTAGCAAGGATAATCCAGGTAATTATAGACCGGTGAGCCTGACGTCAGTGGTAGGGAAGCTGCTGGAGAAGATACTGAGGGATAGGATCTATTCCCATTTGGAAGAAAATGGGCTTATCAGTGATAGGCAACATGGTTTTGTGCAGGGAAGGTCATGTCTTACCAACTTAATAGAATTCTTTGAGGAAGTGACAAAGTTGATTGATGAGGGAAGGGCTGTCGATGTCATATACATGGACTTCAGTAAGGCGTTTGATAAGGTTCCCCATGGCAGGCTGATGGAGAAAGTGAAGGCGCATGGGGTCCAATGTGTACTAGCTAGATGGATAAAGAACTGGCTGGGCAACAGGAGACAGAGTGTAGCAGTAGAAGGCAGTTTCTCAAAATGGAGACGTGTGACCAGTGGTGTTCCACAGGGATCCGTGCTGGGACCACTGTTGTTTGTGATATACATTAATGATTTAGAGGAAAGTATAGGTGGACTGATTAGCAGGTTTAGAGACGACACTAAGATTGGTGGAATAGCAGATAGTGAAGGGGACTGTCAGAGAATACAGCAGAATATAGATAGATTGGAGAGTTGGGCAGAGAAATGGCAGATGGAGTTCAATCAGGGAAAATGGGAGGTGATGCATTTTGGATGATCCAATTCAAGAGTGAACTATACAGTAAATGGAAAAGTCCTGGGGAAAATTGATGTCCAGAGAGATTTGGGTGTTCAGGTCCATTGTTCCCTGAAGGTGGCAACGCAGGTCAATGGAGTTGTCAAGACGGCATACGGCATGCTTTCCTTCATCGGACGGGGTATTGAGTACAAGAGTTGGCAGATCATGTTACAGTTGTATAGGACCTTGGTTCGGCCACATTTGGAATACTGCGTGCAGTTCTGGTCACACATTACCAAAAGGATGTGGATGCTTTGGAGAGGGTGCAGAGGCGGTTCACAAGGATGTTGCCTGGTATGGAGGGCGCTAGCTATGAAGAGAGGTTGAGTAGATTAGGATTATTTTCATTAGAAAGATGGAGGTTGAGTGGGGACCTGATTGAGGTGTACCAAATCATGAGAGGTATAGACAAAGAACAAAGAAAAAACAAAGATAATTACAGCACAGGAACAGGCCCTTATGCCCTCCAAGCCTGCGCCGATCCAGATCCTCTCTCTAAACATGTCGCCTATTTTCTAAGGTTCTGTATCTCTTTTCTTCCTGCCCATTCATGTATCTGTCGAGATACATCTTAAAAGACGCCATCGTGCCCGCATCTACCACCTCCGCGGGCAAGGCGTTCCAGGCACCCACCACCCTCTGCGTAAAGAACTTTCCACGCATCTCCCCCCTAAACTCTTCCCCTTTCACTTTGAACTCGTGTCCTCTCGTAATTGAATCCCCCACTCTGGGAAAAAGCCTCTTGCTATCCACCCTGTCTATACCTCTCATGATTTTGTACACCTCAATCAGGTCCCCCCTCAACCTCCGTCTTTCTATTGAAAATAATCCTAATCTACTCAACCTCTCTTCATAGCTAGCGCCCTCCATACCAGGCAACATCCTGGTGAACCTCCTCTGCACCCTCTCCAAAGCATCCACATCCTTTTGGTAATGTGGCGACCAGAACTGTACGCAGTATTCCAAATGTGGCGGAACCAAAGTCCTATACAACTGTAACATGACCTGCAAACTCTTGTACTCAATACCCCGTCCGATGAAGGAAAGCATGCCGTATGCCTTCTTGACCACTCAATTTACCTGCGTTGCCACGTTCATGGAACAGTGGACCTGAACACCCAAATCTCTCTGGACATCAATTTTCCCCAGGACTTTTCCATTTACTATATAGTTCACTCTTGAATTGGATCTTCCAAAATGCATCACCTCGCATTTGCCCTGATTGAACTCCATCTGCCATTTCTCTGCCCAACTCTCCAATCTATCTATATTCTGCTGTATTCTCTGACAGTCCCCTTCAGTATCTGCTACTCCACCAATCTTAGTGTCGTCTGCAAACTTGCTAATCAGTCCACCTATACTTTCCTCTAAATCATTAATGTATATCACAAACAACAGTGGTCCCAGCACGGATCCCTGTGGAACACCACTGGTCACCCGTCTCCATTTTGAGAAACTCCCTTCCACTGCTACTCTCTGTCTCCTGTTGCCCAGCCAGTTCTTTATCCATCTAGCTGGTACACCTTGGACCCCATGCGCCTTCACTTTCTCCATCAGCCTGCCATGGGGAACCTTATCAAACGCCTTACTGAAGTCCATGTATATGACATCGACAGCCCTTCCCTCATCAATCAACTTTGTCACTTCCTCAAAGAATTCTATTAAGTTGGTAAGACATGACATTCCCTGCACAAAACCATGTTGCCTATCACTGATAAGCCCATTTTCTTCCAAATGGGAATAGATCCTATCCCTCAGTATCTTCTCCAGCAGCTTCCCTACCACTGACGTCAGGCTCACCGGTCTATAATTACCTGGATTATCCCTGCTACCCTTCTTAAACAAGGGGACAACATTAGCAATTCTCCAGTCCTCCGGGACCTCACCCGTGCTTAAGGATGCTGCAAAGATATCTGTTAAGGCCCCAGCTATTTCCTCTCTCGCTTCCCTCAGTAACCTGGGATAGATCCCATTCGGACCTGGGGACTTGTCCACCTTAATGCCTTTTAGAATACCCAACACTTCCTCCCTCCTTATGCCGACTTGACCTAGTGTAATCAAACATCTGTTCCTAACCTCAACATCCGTCATGTCCCTCTCCTCGGTGAATACCGATGCAAAATACTCGTTTAGAATCTCACCCATTTTCTCTGACTCCAAGCATCGCATTCCTCCTTTGTCCTTTAGTGGGCCAATCCTTTCTCTAGTTACCCTCTTTCTCCTTATATATGAATAAAAGGCTTTGGGATTTTCTTTACCCTGTTTGCTAAAGATATTTCCTGACCCCTTTTAGCCCTCTTAATTCCTCGTTTGAGATTGGTCCTACATTCCCGATATTCTTTCAAAGCTTCGTCTTTCATCAGCCGCCTAGACCTTATGTATGCTTCCTTTTTCCTCTTAGCTAGTCTCACAATTTCACCTGTCATCCATGGTTCCCTAATCTTGCCATTTCTATCCTTTATTTTCACAGGAACATGTCTCTCCTGCACGCTAATCAACCTCTCTTTAAAAGCCTCCCACATATCACATGTGGATTTACCTTCAAACAGCTGCTCCCAATCTAAAAGCAAAATACTGCGGATGCTGGAAATCTGAAACAAAAACAAGAAATGCTGGATTCACTCAGCAGGTCTGGCAGCATCCGTGGAAAGAGAAGCAGAGTTAACGTTTCGGGTCAGTGACCCTTCTTCGGAACCGAAGAAGGGTCACTGACCCGAAACGTTAACTCTGCTTCTCTTTCCACAGATGCTGCCAGACCTGCTGAGTGAATCCAGCATTTCTTGTTTTTGCTCCCAATCTACATTCCCCAGCTCCTGCCGAATTTTGGTTTAGTTGGCCTTCCCCCAATTTAGCACTATTCCTTTAGGACCACTCTCATCTTTGTCCATGAGTATTTTAAAGCTTATGGAATTGTGATCACTATTCCCAAAGTAGTCCCCTACTGAAACTTCAACCACCTGACCGGGCTCATTCCCCAACACCAGGTCCAGTATGGCCCCTTCCCGAGTTGGACTATTTACATACTGCTCCAGAAAACCGTCCTGGGTGCTCCTTACAAATTCTGCTCCATCTAGACCTCTAACACTAAGTGAATCCCAGTCAATGTTGGGAAAATTAAAATCTCCTATCACCACCACCCTGTTGCTCCCACATCTTTCCATAATCTGTTTACATATTTGTACCTCTATCTCACGCTCGCTGTTGGGAGGCCTGTAGTACAGCCCCAACATTGTTACCGCACCCTTCCTATTTCTGAGTTCTGTCCATATTGCCTCACTGCTCGAGTCCTCCATAGTGCCCTCCTTCAGCACAGCTGTGATATCCTCTTTGACCAGTAATGCAACTCCTCCACCCCTTTTACCTCCCTCTCTATCCTGCCTGAAGCATCGATATCCTGGGATATTTAGTTGCCAATCATGCCCTTCCCTCAACGAAGTCTCAGTAATAGGAATAACATCATACTCCCAGGTACTAATCCAAGCCCTAAGTTCATCTGCCTTACCTACTACACTTCTTGCATTAAAACAAATGCACCTCAGACCATAGGGTCGATAGCAAGAGGCTTTTGCCCAGAGTGGGGGATTCAATTACTAGAGGACACGAGTTCAAAGTGAAAGGGGAAAAGTTTAGGGGGGATATGCGTGGAAAGTTCTTTATGCAGAGGGTGGTGGTTGCCTGGAACGCGTTGCCAGCGGAGGTGGTAGATGCGGACACGATGGCGTCTTTTAAGATATATCTAGACAGATACATGAATGGGCAGTAAGAAAAGAGATACAAACCCTTAGAAAATAGGCGACATGTTTAGATAGAGGATCTGGATCGGCGCAGGCTTGGAGGGTCGAAGGGCCTGTTCCTGTGCTGTAATTTTCTTTGTTCTTTGTATCTTCATATTGAGTCGGGAAACCTTCCTGGACACACCTCACAAAAACTGCTCCATCCAAACTATTTGCACTAAGGAGATTCCAATCAATATTAGGGAAGTTGAAGTCACCCATGACAACAACACTGTTACTTTTGCACCTTTCCAAAATCTGCCTCCCAATCCGTTCCTCCGTGTCTCTGTTTCTATTGGTGGGTCTATAGAAAACTCCCAATAAAGTGACTGCTCCTTTCCTGTTTCTGACTTCCACCCATACTGACTCAGTAGACAAACCCTCCGCGACGACCTCCCTTTCTGCAGCTGTGATACTATCCCTGATTAGCAATGCCACTCCCCCACTTCTTTTACCTCCCTCCCTATTCCTTTTGAAACATCTAAACCCCGGAACATCCAACATCCATTCCTGCCCCTGTGATATCCAAGTCTCCGTAATGGCCACGACATCGTAGCTCCAAGTACTGATCCATGCTCTAAGTTCATCACCGTTATTCCTGACACAGTGGAAGAAGCAGAGTGAATAAATCACTCACATAAAGTACTGGAATATCCAAATTAATTATTGGAAAAAACAGAGAGTTGAAGCTGTCAGTTGTCAGATTGTGTTAATTTTACTGTTAGACTTGATCCCTCATTATTTATTTCTGTCAGGTCTTCATTTTGTTTTGTAGAAAGTTCCTATTCCTTACTTTTTGACTTAATGATCATCATAAAATCAGTTCTTCGCTGATTGTTATTCATTATTTAAATACTGCACTTCAAAATCTCTGTGACGGTTGAATTCAATCAAGAGCGAGGCTGGTATCAGAAATATACTTAAATTGATATGTAATTGACTCTGCAAACTAAATGTATTGACTATATTGTATAACCAATGACACGTTCTCCAGCACCAATATTATATTTTGAATAAATTAATTGAGTTTTGTTGCTGGGATCTAGAAATTAGTTCTGCACGGACGCTTTGCTGCAGTCTCTCCCCCTGAAGCTCCGCCTCTCCTCTCACTTTATTGAATCCTCTGCCCATTGCTTCAGTTCATCCACTTTCCCACTGTCTGCCATGCAGCTCGAACATGACCTTTTCCTTCTCTCCCTCCCAATCTCACTCACTTGCTCCACCTCCAGCTTCCTCTTCCAAATAAATCCCAACCCTCAAACTCACCGCAGCAGCTCTCAGACTTTTCCCATTTTGTACCAGCATCTGTCCATTCTCCGAACCCGCAGAAATGAACCAGCTGCACATCCCGCTGTTCTCAAACCTTCCCGACCGACAATCTGGTGATAAATCCCCATTTAACCCATTGGATTCCATCTCTGTAAAACACCTTCTCATTTCCCCACCGGTACTTTCAGTTGATCCAGTGCTGACTTTATTCGCTTTCTAGATCAATTTCCCAATTCATTATTAATAATTGTATTTTAAACATTTCACTGTGGTAAAGCACTGCCCAGGTCAATGAATCAGTTCGATGCAGCAACAAAGCTTAGAATTTCAGCCCAGATCCTGTCAAACAGCTGCTTTGTCTCCAAGTCTGATCAGTAATTTCTCTGCTTCCTTTTCTCTCTCTTCCAGTTAACTTGGTGGCGATTGTGATCCTGTCCCGTGCAAAGTGCGGTCTCTCCAAATGTATCACTGTCTATCTGGTGGGAATGGCAGTGTCTGATCTCCTGGTCGTTATCACTGGTCCCATATTGAACTGGATTGTTTTCATTTATTTCCCAGATTCATTCCTGGCAATTACTCCCATGTGTTCTCTCATGGCCGTTCTGTTTAATGCAACCACATTGATTTCTGTCTGGCTCACAGTCTCTTTCACCTTTGATCGATTTGTGGCCATTTGTTGTGAGAAGCTAAAAACAAAATATTGCACCGAGAAAACGGCGGCTGTGTTTGCAGGAACAGTGAGTGTGCTGGGCTGTTTAGAGAATGTCCCAGTTTACTTTGTATATAAACCAAGGTACTTTATTGATAATGTTCCCATGTTTTGTGTTCATAAACCGAGCTTCTTCACTTCCCCCACATGGGCCGCATTTGAATTGCTTCACCGCATTTTAACTCCTTGTGTGCCGGCCTTGCTAATTTCGCTGCTGAATGTTCTGACGGTCAGACGTATTTTATTCTCCAGTAAAGTCCGCAGTGGATTCCGGGGCCACAGAAATGGAGAGAATGACAAAGACCCAGAGATGGAGAATCGCAGAAAATCAATTGTTTTACTCTTCAGTATATCCGGCAGTTTTATCCTGTTATGGCTGACCCGGGTTGTGTATGTCATTTATAAGCGAATTGCAGATATTTGGGATAAATACTCCGACACGGAGCCTCACGATACCGCAAATTACACATCAATGATGCTGCAGTTTCTCAGTTCCTGTACCAACACGTGTATTTACGTTGTGACCCAGACTAAATTCAGAGAGGAGCTGAAGAAGGGGGTGATATATCCTCTCAATCTCATTGTTAAATTAGTGAAATCATAGAAAGAGATAAACACTGGAACTAAATCCCATTTCATATTCCATTCACTACACTCCCCACAGGACAGAAAGTACATTTTGTATTCACATCACTGAGCCCTGAAATGATTACAAATCTGATTCTGGGATCACATTTTACTGATAATCTGACCAATTGAGGTGGGATTTCCTCTGCAGATGATTCATGAATTGTTTTGAAAATGTGTCACTGGAATACGCAGCTGAATTCAACTAAACCACCCCTGGACCCACAGCAAAATGGACAAAGTTGCAAATCACAGCGATTGTGAGAGGCAGAAACTGCAGTGAATCAGGGACACCAGCAGATGGAGATAGTGAGAAGGGCAGAAAGTGCAGTGAGACAAGGACACCAGCAGATGGAGATGGTGAGAGGGGCAGAAAGTGCTGTGAATCAGGGACACCAGCAGATGGAGATGTTGAGAGGGGCAGATACTGCAGTGAATCAGGGATAGCAGCAGATGGACATGGTTAGAGTGGGCAGTAACTGCAGTGAGTCAGAAACACCAGCAGATGGAGATGTTGAGAGGGGTAGTAACTGCAGTGAGACGGGGGCATCAATAGATGGAGATGGTGAGAGGGGGCAATGCTTGCAGTGAGGCAGGGACACCATCAGATTGAGGTGGTGAGAGGGGTCAGTATCTGCAGTAAAGCAGGGATACCAGCAGATGGAGATGGTTAGGGCGGGCAGTAACTTCAGTGAGAAACGGACACCAGCAGTTGGAGATGGTGAGAGGGGATAGTATGTACAGTGAGACAGGGACATCAGCAGAGGGAGTGATGAGAGGGGGCAGCAACTGCAGTTTCGACAGGGAGACGAGCAAATGGAGATGGTGAGACGGGCAGGAACTGCAGTGAAACAGGGACGTCAGCAGATGGAGATGATGTGAGGGGGCATTAACTGCAGTGAGATAAGGGTGAGGAAGAAAGTGCTCGAGAGAGAGAGACAAGGTGACATAGAAAGTGAAAGGCAGGGAAAGGTGCAGACTGAGGAGGCGAGAAGGTGGTATATGTAAACAGAACTTCACTCCATCTAACCCGTGCTGTACCTGCACTGGGAGTTTGCGGGACAGAGTAGGCAGAGCTTTTCTCTGTATTTATTGTGTACTGCAGCTGCCCTGTGCATGTTTGACGGAACATAGTAGAGGAAACTTTACTCTATACCATAACTTGTGCTTTACCTGCCCTGGGAATTTTGAAGGGACAGTGTAAATGTAGAAGCCTGGGACCAACTGCCTCATGAGGAGGTCATAATGGTACCTCATAACTGACTAGTTAGCAAAATGAATTCTCATATGATGAACGAGACAATCACAGAGTGGATGCAACGTTGGCTAGGGTACAGTACACAGTGATTAGTTTTGAATGGCTGTTTCAGAATGGAGGGCGGTATCTTTACCTGACATAATCTTGTAAACATCTATTGAATCATCCCTCAATCTCCTTTGTTCTAAGGAGAACACACTCAGCTTTGCCAACCTAAGCTTGTAGCTAAAATCCCTCAACCCAGGAACCATTCTGGTAAATCACCCCTGCACCCTCTCACAAGCACCCTCACCACCTTTCTGAAGAGTGGGAAACAGAGCTGGACACAATAACCCAGATGTGGCCTAACAAGAGCTTTATAAACGTTCAACATAACCTCCCTGCTTTTGTAATCACTGTTTGCAGTGTCGACTGTGGTACAGTGGTATTCCCAGAGGTTTGGATTAGGACGAATGATCTTTTTGATAATATTAATTATTTTGACTTGGGTTTACGGGGCATAACTTCAATATTGTGCCATCTGCAATGTATTAAACAGGATAGTTAAGAGTTACAGACCTCAGGAGGATAGAGGCAGTCTGGTGAAATCGACAGTCACATGGCAGGATAACTTCAATGCTGAGAAATGTGAAATTTTTGAAGGAAGGCTGAGGACAAGTGATATAACCTAAATGGTACAATGTTAAAAACGGGTGCAGGGATGACTTTTTTCTGTCTTAAAGATTCAATTTGGGACTTGGAATTTCTCAGCTGAATCCAGTGTTAGCAAACGTGTTAGGTAATGTGTCGTAAGTTTGTTCCATTCAGGCATTCCTGCATTGAGGAAGTCATAGAGAGATACGGCACTGAAACAGACTCTTCAGCCCACCAACTCTGTGCTGACCAACAACCAGCCATTTATACCAATCCTATATTAATCCCATATTCTCTACCACATCCTCACCATTCTCCTACCTACACAAGGAGCAATTTACAATGGCCAATTTACTTATCAACCTGCAAGTCTTTGGCTGTGGGAGGGAACCAGAGTACCCGGTGGAAAGCCACGTGGTCACAGGGAGAACTTGCAAACTTCATACATGCAGTACCCAGAACCAAACCTGGGTTGCTGGAGCTGTGGTGCTAACCACTGCACCACCTGAGCGATTTTTTTTTTAGAACCAGGAAATAGGGGTATTTTAATGGACTTGCACGTTTTGGTTCATGGGTTAATGTGTGAATTTGATTTGTGTCCCTTGCAAATGCACAGAATTGAAGGTATTTATGGTGCACAACATGAAGGAAACAATATACAAAACCAGAGACAGTCAAACAATAGCAGTAGGAAAGTCAATCTCTTTTTAATGGTTTTAATTTGAAGACCTGAGCTGATGATTGAAAAAGCCACAGTTCAAATCCCAATGGGCTGTTGTGAATTTAAATTCCGTTTTTATCCCCCTAAAAACGAAAACATAAATCTGGAATTAAAGAAAAACTCCAGGATGGAATGATTCACTCCTGTCTGCTAATGCAAAATCCGTCTGTGTCACAGTTTTTCTACATTTATTAACGATTGAAGATGAGGGTTGAATACCACAAGTTCGCCAATGACACAAAAATAGGCAGCATTGTGAGCAGTGTGGCAGGGAGCATACATTTACAGAGATATTAATATTTTAAGTGAATGGGCAAAACTGTGGTGGATGGATTTCAATGTGACATGAAAAAATAACAGAACAGAGTTATTTATAAATGCTGAAAAACTGGAAACACTGGAGGTGCATAGAGACTAAGTGAGAGGGAGCAGTACCTGCAGTGAGACAGGGACATCAGCAAATGGAGTGGTGAGGGTGCAGTGACTGCAGTGAGACAAGGACATCAGTCAATGGAAATGGTGCAAGGGGTGTGGAAGAAGTTTTGCTGTGCTTGCTAATTATTACTTAACTTTGTAGAAACAGAAAAACAGGACACAGCTTGTAGCGAATCTCACCACAATCAACTGTCATAAATTGTAGACAGAGCAGCTAACCACAATCAGACGTTACGGCCAGATATGGTGTCTGGAGTGGGCATTGAATTAAGGAACTAGCTTGTTATTTTTGAAACTGATGTTTTGCTGACATCGGACTCTGCACGGTGCACAGTCACGTAGGTGGTCTTGTGATCATCTTGTGGGCGTTTATCTAATTGTAAAATTGTTAGCTCTGCCTCTGTTATACTATATAAATCCACAGCGATCTGTAGTTCTTTGGGAGTAGCACTGGACCGCCTTTAGGAAAGGTGTGCTCTCCCATGATATCATGCAATAAAGTGTTTGTTCTCAACGTCTGAGTCCGGAGAATTTGTTCAACAATTGGGCACAATCTGGATTTTCTCCAACAAGCGGACAGTAACTGCAGTGAGAGAGGGGCACCAGCAGATGGCGATGCTGAGCAATTGCTGATGGGCCATTCTGTGTTCCTGAGGATTTGGAAATTTCCACAAGTTTGTGCAATTTATTTTATGTAAACTTGAGATGCTGAATAAAAAAAAACAATTTGTGTGAAATGGATGTTTTGCAACTATCTAAGCACTTGTAACATTAACCTGCTTCCTGTTTGGATAATTATTTTGGGTGATTAACGGTAATGCATAAATTAACAACTGCATCAAATAAAACTCAATCACTTACAAATAAAAACTCTCCAAATAAGTTCTGTTGAGTTCGTCATCACTAAAGTTATGGCATCTTTCTCTTTCACATCTCTTCTATGCTGGTATCGTCTCTACAATAACTAAGAGTAATTGAAGTTTTGATCCAGTTGTTTATTGTTCATTGAAAGTTAATATTTAATCTTCTTTCAGTAACCTGTCAGAGAGTGAATTGTCTGTAAATTATGAATTTTACTCCTGCTTCCCAATCCCCTGTAAATTCTATAATGGGTGAATAAGAGTGGTCCAAGTGCCAATGCTTGGGGAATATCAATGACAACCTTCTGTCAAAGTGAGAACACCAGGTGGAAGTCCATTCTGCTTCTTGTCCCCTAACTTCACTTGCTCTGAGATTAGTCATGAGTCTGCTGTGTGGTGCTTATCGAAGGCCGTTGGAATGCTAATGAATATTACATATACCATATTATATTTGTATCTATTATTTCTGACACTTATTCAAGTATCCTTTAAGAATGTCTGCTGGCTTCTCTTCATTATGTCATGTGTTTGTTTTAGATGTTTATCTATTTCATCTTTGAATAAGGGTTCCATTATTTTTCCTACCATTGATGTTATGTGAACTGGACTATAGTTCCTTGAACTTGTTCGATCTTTTTTTAAGTGCCAGGCTCACAGTAGCTGTTCATCATTCCTCTGGTAGTATTCCCTATTCTGATGATTATTAATGAACAGGTGATCGTGCCTCTACTATCTCTCCCCTATCTTTTCAGTCTGTGAATGCAATCCATCCAAAGCAGAAAGTTTACCTTCTTTTTGATAACTTGACCAAATATCTCCCATTGCATATCTTGAAGGATTTTTATGTCAAATTTATTCACTCTATTTTCAGAATTTACTTCCATCCCTCAGAGATCTCTATCCCTCCTCCCTCAAGCTCAGAATCCTTATCCACGGGTTCATTAAGCCCCGATGGTCCCACGACACAAGAGACTTACTTCCTTCTGAGCTCAGAGGTGTGCTCCAGAATTCCATCTACATTTCTGTCCATGTCAGTCTTCCCTTCTCTGATCCAAATTTCAGTACACCCGAGCTGTCCTTAAAGTCATAGTGTATCGGATCTTGCCTGACAGACACTACGAGGCCATTTGAAGCCAGTTTCCCTTCACCATCTCCTGCTGATACATTCCGAGGGCCCCATTTGTAATTGATTTCTTTCATTCACTTGCTATTCCCGTTGGAACACCTCTTTTCCTCTGCGACTCTCATCTGGGAATGGAAATCCTCCCAGGATCCTGATCTTGACCTGGAGTCAATGACTCTGTTGTTATGTGGACGTCTCGAGTATAAACATTGGAATATTCCACACTCAAAGGCTGTCGTTAAGGAAGCCTGTTTGGGTCCTAAAGATGAGCCTTTGTGTAGGATAAATGGACCATTCTTTGTTCCAATTCTACTCAGCTTCTTCCCTTTACATATTGTTTTTCTGATATTTTGATAACTGTGTTGGTGCCATTTCCTTCTGCTGCCTTGAACTGGAAACTTGCATCAACTTTGCTTCGAATTTCTAACCATCCCCCATCTAAACATTGTCCATCTCTGGCACTCCCCTTCTCTTCCTCGACTTCTGCACCTCCATTGCAGGAAATTGGCTTCCCAATAATATCCGCTATTATCCCACTGACTCCCACAACTACCTTGACTACACTTCCTCCCACCGAAATTAATGGAAAGACTCTGTTCCATTATCCCAGTTTCTCCACCTCTGTTACTTCTTTTCCGATGATGCTTCCTTCCACACCAGTGCTTACGAAATATATTCATTATTCCTCAACCAGATATTACCCTCTACTGTGGTTAACAGGGCCCTCGACTGTGTCCATCCCGTTTCCCACGTTACTGCCATCACTCCTTCCCCTCCGTGCCAGGACCACGATAATGATCGATTCGTCCTCGCCTTCCATCCTACCAGCCTTCATATTCAAAGCAACATCCGCCAGATTTCTGCCACTTTCGGCTATGTCCATGTACAACCGTATATTCTGCTCCCCTCCCGTCCCCCTGCTCATTATGAAACCCTTGTCAACTCCTCAATTCCCCCAATAACTGCTTCCTTTCCTGCAGCACCTTTCCATACGAGCGCAGGAGATGCAACACCTGGACTTTCAGCTCCTCGTTTCCCACTATCCAAGGACAAGTACTCCTTCCAGCTGAAACAGGGATTTGCTCCCACTTCTTCTTCTTCTTTGGCCTCCTTGTCTCGAGGGACAATGGGTAAGCGCTTGGAGGTGGTCAGTGGTTTGTGGAGCAGATCCTGGAGTGGCGAGAAAAGCCAATTCTATCCATTTCTTACACGCCAGTAATTGTATTCATTGCACGCAATGGAGTTCCCTGGGCATTGGGAGAGGAGCGAAGGGAGATTGTGTGATTGCTTTGCTGGACTCCTCCGATCTGTCTGCAAACATTATCCTGGGCTCACAGTCCCTTGTCACGTTAATTCTACATCCAGTCCCACTCTGACCTTTGTAACCCCGACCAATACCACGCTTCCACTGAAGCTCAATGAAGAATGGCACCACATATTTCGACGAGGCATTTTATTGCCTGTCAGATTATAATCACTGTTTCCACTTTCTCGGACGGTTGTGCTGTTAATGGAGGATGGCTACACCAGACACACTGAGAGTGGAGGCAGTGCAGGCTGGTACTTTCCCTGGGGATCACCTCTTGGTGCACCGCTGGCAGACTTGTCCATGCCCCCGGTGGTTACTCACCATTCTCTGTCACTTCTCCAGTCGAATGGAACCTTCTGCTCTTTGCCAGATTTTCCATACTTCCCTCCCAACCTGTTATTCCATAACCATTTACACCTCCTCTGGACCCAGCCTCTTGCTCTTTAATTATCTCATTCGCCTTGCACCATCATTCTTTTTGTCATTGAATCATTCTTGCCTTCCATTCGATCACAGTCCTTCCCCTTTGTTATTTCTACCCTTTACCCCACTTTTCACTAGCCTTACCATTGCTTTAAATCTGTTATTCAGCAATACATTCAAATTCTGATGGAAACCTTTCAGCCTGAAGCATTAACTCTCTTTCTCTCTCCACAAATGCTGCCTGACCTGCTGAATGTTTGCAGAATGCTCCTAATTTTATCAGATTTAAATCCGTTTCATTATTTTATTTTTAATCCAGTAATTAGGCCTGGGTATTACAGAGGTGAGTGACATAGGTGGGCTGCGAGTTGCCAGAGTTTTAGCTCCACAGACTGTCTGTTTTTACCTTGACTTGTTCCCATCCTGAAGTCTGAAGTCAGGCTGGTTGTAATTGCCTTGGCTTGGCTTTCGGTCGGACAGGGGGGACTCTGGAGCAGGACTCGGGCCCAGGATTGTTCAGACAATGAGCCCGAGGTACAGGGAGCTCCCTGGTATTGGGGAGTGTCCAATCACCAACTCCGGAGGTGGGGAGGGTGGTGAAATTACTGTTCGCCGGACTGTGGATCCACAAACCCTGGAGTGGTCTCCTATCAGGCAGTGCAGTCAGAGTCTTGAGAGGTGAAGTCAGAGAGAGAGAGTGTGTCTAGTCCTTAAATCCAGGGTAGCGTCTCCCATGATGGAGATTGGTCTGACACCTGGGACAGGGAAGGGTCTGGAGGAGGGAAAGTGATTCCCAACAGCGGGAGTGGTCTCCCATGCTGGAGTGTGGTCTGACAACTGGGACACAGAAGGGTCTGGGGGTGGGAGAGTGATTCCCAAACCTGGGGAGGGGTCTCTCATCCTGGAGTGTGGTCTGACAACTGGGACACAGAAAGGTCTGGGGGAGGGAGAGTGATTCCCAAACCTGGGGAGGGGTCTCCCATACTGGAGTGTGATCTAATAACGGGGACAGAGAAGGGTCTCGGGGGGTCGAGAGTGATTCCCAACAGCGGGAGGGATCTCCTATGCTGGAGTGTGGTCTGATACCTGGGACATGGAAGGGTCTGAAGGAGGGAGAGTGATTCCCAACAGCGGGAGGGGTCTCCCAAACTGGGGTGTGGTCCGAGAACTGGGACAGAGAAGGGTCTGGGGGAGGGAGAGTGTTTCCAAAACCCGGGGATGGGCCTCCTATACTGGTGTGTGGTCTGCCAACTGGGAAAGAGAAGGGTCTGGGGGAGGGAGAGCTGTTCCCAAACCAGGGGAGGGGTCTCCCATTCTGGAGTGTGGTCTGAGTCCGGAAGGTTGATGGGGCACGCGGGGTGTCTGATTCCAGACTTGAAGTGCGGTCCTGACACCCGGGATGTCAGATCGATGGGTGGTGTTGCAGTCCCATGTGGGTGGTCGAATCCCTGCGGGACCTCTGATACCAGAATATCCAATTGCGGGAGGGGTTTTTGAGTGCCCAGTCCTGCTAGTGGGTGTGATAAATCTCTGGGAGGGAATCTGATCCAGGGAGGCGGGATATCAGACCAGGGTGGGTGGTCTGATCCTGAGGAGTATCCAATCTCAATGGATATCTACTCTTATTGGAGGGGAAGTGTCTGATCCTGGGGAGAATCCTATCTCAGGGGATATCCAATCTTGGTGGAGGGGAAGTATCTGATCCTGGGGAGAATCCAATCTCAGGGGATATCCAATCTTGGTGGAGGGGAAGTGTCTGATCCTGGGGAGAATCCAATCTCAGGGGATATCCAATCCTGTTGGAGGGGAAGTGTCCGATCCTGGGGAGAATCCAATCTCAGGGGATATCCAATCTTGGTGGAGGCGAAGTGTCTGATCCTGGGGATAACCCAATCTCAGGGGATATCCAATCTTGGTGGAGGGGAAGTGTCTGATCCTGGGGAGAATCCAATCTCAGGGGATATCCAATCTTGTTGGAGGGGAAGTGTCCGATCCTGGAGTGGGTGTCAGTTCAGACTCTGCCAATACAGAGTGTTTTTGTTTGTGGTGTGTTGTTATAATGGGGATAAAGAGGGGCCAGAGTTACATGTCAAACACAGATTAGATCAGAAAATTCCAGTCTCATTTAAATATTTGCATTTCCAACGTGCCCCCTGTGAGCAGTTGCCTGCCGCTCCCTGTTCCGGCTCAGTTATACCCAGAACTTGGTGGCTTGGAGGTCAGTTGTGATTTGTTTATTAATTTCTACCTCCAACTGGCCTCCAACAAACCTGTTTTTGGGACGAAAGCCCTTCCCTTACTCTTTGGCTCAGACACGCAGAATGTTTGATTCGTAATTCGAGTCCCTTTTCCCTTCTCTCTCTTACAGTTAATTTACTGGCGACTGTGATGCTAAACCGCGGAAATTGCGGCCGCTCCACCTGTCCCATTGGCTACCTAGTGCCCATTGCAAAGGCGGATCCACTGCTCATTACTACTGCCGTGATAATGAACCGTATCAATTCGTATTACTTTCCAATATCTTTCCTGGATATCACCCCTGTGTTTATAGTGACCACTATCCTGGCTGGTGCTGCCAGAGACTTTTCTGTCTGCTTCACCATCACTTTCACCTTTGATTAATTTGTGGCCATTTGTTGCCAGAAGCTGGAAGGAAAATATTTCACCGAGACAATTGCGACTGTGGTTCTATCAGCAATCTGCATTCTGCTCAGTTCAGCAAACGTCCGTTTCTATTTTGTACATCAGCCTGCAGAGATCATCAGCAATTATCATGCTTCTGTTTTCCAAAGACAAGCTATTTTACTGATCCTGGATCAGTGTGAATTGACAGGTTTGAAATGTTTTTAACCCTATTGTACCCAATCGCTTTAATTCTGTTCCTCAACGCTCTGACAGGCAGACACATTTTCGTGACCAGTTGAGTCCGTAAGGCACTAAGGGATGAGAGCAAGGGGGAGAATCACAGTGACCTAGAGATGGAGAGCAGAAGGAAATCTGTCATTTTACTCTTCACCATATCCGATAATTTCATGTTCCTGTGTTTGGTATTTGTTACAGATTTCTTGCATTACAACATTGCAGGAAGAGGTCCCTTGTATTGCAGCCTCTCCAAATGTATATTCCAATAAGTCGGATGGATGTTGCTGAACTTAAGTTACTCCCCAAACACATTTATTTCTGTGGTGACTCAGTCCAAGGTCAGAGAGTGGTTCGAGAGTGTGGTGACATATCCAGTTACATCAATTAAT
Organism: Heterodontus francisci; assembly: GCF_036365525.1. Classification (NCBI taxonomy): domain Eukaryota; kingdom Metazoa; phylum Chordata; class Chondrichthyes; order Heterodontiformes; family Heterodontidae; genus Heterodontus; species Heterodontus francisci. The sequence goes on along the minus strand of NC_090409.1, from coordinate 2,752,568 downwards.
GTATAAACAAAACGAATTGCGAGCAGCCCAGAGACTGACCCAGTGTTTCCAGTCCATGAATGTAATATTTACCCCGAATTTCCAAGGGGTGCCTGACTGTTGAATACCCCAAAATTCACAGGCAGGGTGGAGGTCACACACGCCCAACAGTAGCAGCAGGAAAGAGGTGACTGACAGCTGGATGACCGGAAATCCACGGATGAGGGTGGGTGACTCGTGGTCACACACAGCAAAGGACAGCGGGGCAGCAGGAAGATTTCACTTTTAGAGGGCCCAACAGAAAGGTGGCAGGATGATTGTCAGAGCGGTCCCTGCAGGACAGGAGGCGGAACAGCAGCCATACTCTCTATTCCACATCCATTGATTGCATTCTCAGTTCCATAGATCTGCTCTGAAAATAAAACTTGCTCTTATAAAAGCTGTTATGTGATTCCTTCTATCTTTCTTCGAAAACAATGCTTTAAGGGCTGATATTTGAATTGTGGACTGAATGAATTGAGCTCAGACTGCAAGGCACCTGTTTGCAAACAAGTCAACAGGGAAATGACAGGGAAATTTATGACTGTCTTGTGACATGACTGTTGAAAAAGTTAGTTTCACTTTTGGGTTGTGTTCAGTCGCTGCTAGACCTGCCAGAAATATAGTCAATAATGTTTTCTCTTGAAAATAATTCCTGCATCAAGTGTAATTGCAATTTCCTCATGAAGTTAAACGAACTTTGAATGATTGTGAATTAAATGTATGGGGGCTGAACCCTTGTTGCTGTGTCTGTCTGGAGAGAGGAAGCCTATATTTCACTTGCAACCGATTACTGTTGCCCCTTGTCTCTGAAGAATCTCTGAATTAAGTTGTACTGTTGCCTCTTGTGTTTGAAGAAGTCCTGAATTTGCAGAAATCATGCATTTTTTATGGGGAACCTTTGCATTGAGTGTGAGAACTGACAGCTGTTGCTGCAGCCCTGATGGCACACCTTGTGTGATGCCTGCTGCGAGCGAATTGCCTTGACGTCGTACCCATCACAGACTGTTCATCAACGTTGCCTGCAGTTACTTCGAGGGGAATCAGACTGTTTGACTCTGGGACGCTTCACCGACCCGGAAATACCCAACTACACCGTGAAAACCCAGTTATTTTATTATTTCCAAGTAACAGTTATAATTCAAAAAAGCCTTTTACCCGGTTAACCTGTTTTTTGAGTGCATGTCTGTGTACAAGAGGGTTAAGAAGAATAAGGAGTTTAAAATCTTTCAGATATAGATTTATATCATTATTGTTTAAGATTTCGTTTATTAATAAATAGTTAATGTTGCTGTTAAATTAAACCTGATTTGGTGCACTTCATTCTGGTGCACAAATAGAGTGCTCAATTTGGCTATGTTCCACTGGCTGGTAAACTTTACATGATATGCTACTACCTGTGGAGATGTGGGACTGAATTAACAGTCGCCTTGGTCGTAACATATTAATTGGGGACTCTTGTTGGGATCGTTTCCAGCACTAATTACGTGAAGTACAAGGGAAGTAAATAATCGAAAGAGAAAATAAATAGCCAGCTTTCCCATATGATAGGTTAAAGTCTATACCATCAGAATTGTATTTGCAGTTGCAGCAGTTCTTTTTTTTTCTGGGAGAGGAGAATATGTCCATCAGTGACTTGAAATCTTTAAGAAACGAGAAAGCTAAAATAGTTGGCAGCACAATTGGGGTTAAAATTGAAATCAGGTACCAAAAAAAAACAGAGATAATTAATGAAATAGACCAACATCAGAAATTGGAAGAAGAAGAAGAGAGTGTGGCAGTGAGTGATACAGTTGAATTGGCTGGAATTCAGTAAGAAATGGAAAAAGAAAAGCTTGAGGCTGAAAAATAATTTTCAAAACTTGACTTGGAAAAAGAGGGAAGGGAGAAAGAGAGAACATTTCAGCGAGAAAGTGAAAGAGGAGCAAGGGAATACAGATCAAAAAAGATGGAATGAAGACAAATAATAATCATAGCCCCTCCTTGGCGAATCCTTGTTTTCAATTTTAAGGCAAAGAAAGCAGCACAAACAGACTTTCTTAGGTTTAAAGAAGAAAAGTTGACATTTATTAAACTTGAACTCTAATTTGGTTGATGTCTACAGATACAAGACGCGCCCACGCTTGCATGCATACACGATACACGCATGCAAATAGTGACAGAAAAGAGCAGAATAAAAAAGTAGAAATGTTTGAGGAAATATCTGAAGAGTTGTTGTTACTGTTCTTTGAGCTCACTTTAGAGCACTTTATTGTAGGTAATCTTGCTTTTCGTTGGGGCCCAGTATTCTTCTTTAACCTTGTTCGCTGTGGGAGACTTTTTTCTCTTGTGGTTCTTGTGTCTTCAAAGGCTTGTGAGAAAGAGATGGGAGCAGACAGGAGAGAAATCTTCTCAGTCCATGAGCAAAGATATCTCTGCCTTTTGCAGGCTCTCAGTAGAAAGAGCCAAAGAGAAAGAGCCAAAGAAATAAAAAGCAAGAGGAAGAGAGAGAAAAAAACCAGACAGATATGGAAAGAGATAGCTCGAGGAGAAAGAGAAATCCACAGAGAAACAGTCAAAGAGAAAGAGCCACAGATAAAAAGCCAGAGAATGAGCGAAAAAAGACAGAGATAGAGAGAAAGATAAAAATGGCCAGAGAAAGATAGAGAGAAATACAACCATTGAAAGAGAGAGAGAGAGAGAGAGAGAGAGAGAGAGAGAGAGAGAGAGAGAGAGAGAGAGAGAGAGAACCAAAGAAAAGGAGCCAAATATAAAGAGAAAGAGCCACAGATAAAAAGCCAGCGAATGAGCGAAAAAAGACAGAGATAGAGAGAAAGAGAAAAATGGCCAGAGAAAGATAGAGAGAAATAAAACCATGGAAAGAGAGAGAGAGAGAGAGAACCAAAGAAAAAGAGCCAAATATAAAGAGAAAAAGCCAGAGAAAGACAGAGAAAGCGAGGAAAAAGAGAAGGAGTCAAAGAAATAGAGCGAATGGAAACCAGAGAATATGTCAGAGATGCACCAAGTGTAACAGTCAGAGAGAGAGCCAGAGTAAGACAGAGAAAAAGGGACAAAGGGGAAGCCAGAGAACGAGAAAAAGCGTCTAAGAGAGAGAGATAATCCCGAGAAAGAGAGAGAACGTCAGAGAAAACGAAAATCAAAGCAACAGCGAAAAAGAAAGTCAGAAAACAGAGAGAAGGAGCCAAAGAGAGAGAGAGAGATGGAGAGATGAAAGCCGAAGAGAGAGACGGCAGACAGAGACAGAGCCTGTGAATGAGAGAGATATAAAGAGAAAGAGATAGAGAAAGAAAGCCAGGGAACGAGCTAAAGAGAAAGCCAGAGAGAGAAATAGAGAGCAGATATAGACAGAGAGAGAGAGAGAGAGAGAGAACCAGAGAGAGAAAGAGTCAGAGAGAAAGCGAGAAAGATAGCTTGGGAAGAGAGGGAAAGAGGCAAAGAAAGAAAGGGAAAAGAATGCCTGAGAGTGAGAGAGAAATAAAGACAGCCAGAAAAAGAAAGAAAGAATGAAAATAAAGGGAATGCCAGAGAGAGAGAGAGAGAACCAGAGAGAAAAGAAAGCCAGAGAGAGAGAGACTGAGAGCGAAAGAGAGACAGAAAGAAGGAAAGCCAGAGAAAGAAAGAGGCACAAAGAAGGGGAAAGAGACACACAAAGAGAGATAGAGGGAGAAAGACAGTGAGGGACATTAAATATTTAGTACTCAGCATCCCACACGGTCTGTGCTCCATCGTTGGACTCTCTCCCCTTCCGTCCATCAGCTCGTAAATGATGGGGGTGGGAGGGGGGGTGGGTCGGTGAAAAACCCTGGGAGAGGGGGACATTAGTGTTGGAATTGGGGAAAAGGGTTAAAACTGGGACAACGAGAGGGGGATTAAAGCTGGACTCTCTGTCACACACACACACCCACACTGTAATCAGTTACAATTCACCTGGGCACACAGACACAGAGACTGAAACACAGAAACTCACCTTCAGACAGTGGCCGAAATGCAAAGTTTTGTAAAGGCTTGTTATCATTCCCGAATAATGTCGGTCTTTTAGGCTGATGGATGAATTTGACAGTGAAATGTAACACCTGGGGGATATTTGAATTCAGACTTTGAGGGCTCAGAATGTGGATTTCACTCTCTAGCCTTCTACGAGGAGGGGACGGGGTCAGCAGTGTTTGTGTATTTTTACAATGAGGCAGAAACCATGTAGAGACACACACACAGAAATGGAGAGAGACAGAGAGAGAGAGAGAGAGAGAAACAGCTGGAAGTACAAGGGCAAACATAGAGCGAGACACACAGGCTCTGGGGGGTCTGCAGTGTATAGTCACTGCCCAGCTCCCAGCCCCTGTAGAGAAGCTCCACAGCCCATCGCAACCCTGCACACCACATTTCCCACTCCTGAAGGTGGCTTGACTTTTAGTTAAATTAAATGCTGGGGCAGTGATTAAGTGTTGGCACGTTAATCTCAGATTTTTTTTAAAAAAAGAGAATTTCACAGTTTCTGGGAACAGAATGGAGCTGATTGCTGCAAATGTCTGTAAATTACAGCAATGTTGTCCACAATGGCGTTTGGACTGAAAAATTTGCAGGTCATCAGGAAGCAGCTCCTTGTCATGTTCTGCTCAGAGCTGGCGATATTACCTGGATTAACAGGACAATGGGCATGTACCCAGCTCCTCAAACACTCTCACACATCTCCCATCACCTCCCATTCTCTGTATCGGGGGATGTGTTTGTAAGATGGGGAGTCCCTGAGAGATTATTTTATGTCAGTGAGTGAGAGAAAGAGCTGTGGGCTCTTGCTGTGTTTGTTTGATGTTCAACAATGTTTTGCTTTGTTTTAATCATTTTTTATTTCTCTTATTCCCAAGGAGAATCTTTCCAGAAGTTGCAGCTTTGATGATGCAAAGGGAGAATATTTTGATACGTGGAATTCTCAGAAAAGAGCTTTAACCAGAGAGGAAAATAATAATAAATATATATGTGTTATTGTCTAATTCAGTTTTACATTCAGAAAAGAAGGCCTTGTGTTTTCGTGGCTGATACAAAATCAAAGTGCTGTCCTTCTTGGTATTTCTGCCCTCTGCTCTTAGTTTCTCTCACTGTTTGCTGACACCCTGCATCTTTTTCATTCTCCATCTCCCTCTCCATTTGTTTCTCTCTCACTCTCTCCCTCACTCAGTTCTGTCCTGATCCCTGGATATCTGTTTTCTGTGCCTATGTTCCTCTCTCCGGGGGTGGATTTGAACTCGCTGCCATGGTATTGTACAGGGCGAGTGTGAACCGGGATCCTGCTTTCCATCTCTTTCGAGTTCTCCTCCCAATAGAGGTAAATTAGCAGAGAGATGCTGAACCAGCTGCCCCCACCGCAGTTTATACTATTGGCACCAGTTCCAAGTCCAGCCCAGCGTTTCTTTGCCTCTCTGTGTATACGCTCCCCGACTGTCTCTGCCTGTCTTCTTGTGGCTCAGGGGGAAAGGGAAAGTTCATCCATGATCGGTGGGACAGGGTCAAAGGGCTGAATGGCCCCGTCCTGTCCCTGTTCCAACCAGCGTGTGTGTGTGTGTGTCTGTGTGTGTGTGTGTGTGTGCGTGTGTGTGTGTGTCTGTGTCTGTGTGTGTGTGTGTGTCTGTGTGCGTCTGTGAGTGTGTGTCTGTGTGTGTATGTCTGTGTGTCTGTGTGTGTGTTGTCTGCGTATGTGTGTATCTCTGTGTGTGTGTATGACTCTGTGTGTCGGTGTGTGTATGTCTGTGTGCGTGTGTGTGTCTGCGTGTGTGAGTCTGTGTGTGCGTGTGTGTCTGTCTGTGTGAGTGTGTGTGTGTGAGTCTGTGTGCGTGTGTGTGTCTGTTTGTGTGAGTCTGTGTGTGTGTGCTTGTGTGTGAGTCTGTGTGTGTGTGTGTATGTCTGTGTGAGTGTGTGTGAGTCTGTGTGTGCGTGTCTGTGTGTCTGTGTGTCTGTGTGTGTGTGTGCCTGTGTGAGTCTGTGAGTCTGTGTGCGTGTGTGTGTGAGTCTGTGTGAGTCTGTGTGTGTGTGTGCGTGTGTGCGTGTGTGTGTGTGCGTGTGTGTGCGTGCACCTCAGTCTGATTCACTGATGCTAACGGGGGTGATGGGGAGTACAGTTGAACACCTTTCTCCAGGGAGGGATGCGTCTGGGGCTGGGATCTTGCTGTGCATAAAAGGCTCAGAATGCCAGGTCGCCTCTTCGGGTCCTTGCTCTCTGCTTGGCCCTGTGTTAGGCCAGAACGAGTTAAAGCTGCCGGGTGCCTGAGAACCATTTGATAGAATTGCAGCTGTTTATCCAGGCCGGAATTAAAATGAACTAAAGACTGTCGGGTGATGGCGCCACTCCCGGGAAAGCAATGGCGGTTGGAATTACACAGTGGGCCGTTCACTGGGACGGGAGTTACAGATAGGTGGGAAGTTCACAAGGGAGATGATACAGAGTGGGAATTCATTGAGACGGGCAGCTTTTACTGGGCCGAGAGGGTAACTTAGAAAGGGAGGTGTGTTTACAGTGGAGGCAGGGGGAGAATTAGAGGGCGATGTTCACAGAGGGAATTAGGTAATGTTTGAAATGGGAGGGACAATTTTCCAAGCTGAAAATGGGAGGGGTGCTCTCCAGGTTTAAAATGGGCTGGGGATTCACTCGGTTTCAAATGGGAGGTGGACTATCCAGGTTCAAATTGGGAGGGGGAATTCAGGTTTAAGATGGGAGCTAGGTCTACTGCAGGTTTAAAATAGGAGGGGGGTGCTCTCCATGTTTAACATGGGACGTGGATCTACGCCAGGTTTAAAATCGGAATGGAGTCTACTGCAGGTTTAAAAAGGGAGCGGGGTTTACTCCAGTTTAAACAGTGTGGGGTTGGGGTCTACACCAGATTTAAAATCGGAGGGTAGTCTTCTTAAGGTGTAAAACGGGAGGTGGGTCATCTCCAGGATTTAATTTGAATTGGGGAAGGGGCTTTTACTGTCTGTTCATGGAGGGTTTAGATATGGGACTGTTCACGGGACAGGGAGGAAGGGGGTTTGGGGGCGTGGGGATTGGGAGTGGAATTAGATTTGGGGAACCCATTCACAGGATAAACTAGATGGGGGTCATTTCCCGGGAGTGGGGGGGGGGGAGGTGGGGGATGGGGTTGATGGGAGGGGTAATTTGCTGTGCTGGGGAATTTATAGTGGGGTGAGGCAGAGAAAGTGTCAGAAAGCAGAGAAAGTGTCAGAAATCAAAGAAAGAGACATAAATCAGAGTCAGAATCAGAGAGCAGAGAAAAATACGGAAAATGGAGAAAGAGACAGAATGTACAGAAAGAGACAGAGAGCAGAGAAAGAGACAGAAAACAGAGACAGAATCAGAGAGCAGAGAAAAATACGGAAAACAGAGAAAGAGACAGAAATCCGCGACAGAATCAGAAATCAGAGAAAGAGATGGAAAGCAGAGGAAGAGGCAGAAACCAGAGAAAGAGTCAGAAAGCCAAGAAAGTCACAGAAAGCAGAGAAAGTGACAAAAAGCAGAGAAAGGGACAGAAAGCAGAAAAAGAGATTGAAAGCGGAGAAAGAGACAGAAATCAGAGAAAGAGTCAGAAAGCAGAGAAAGTGCCAGAAAGCAGAGAAAGAGACAGAAAGCAGAGAAAGCGATTATTGCAGAGAAAGAGACAGAAAGCAGAGAATGTGCCAGAAAGCAGAGATAGCGACAGATTGCAGAGAAAGAGGCAGAAAGCAGAGAAAGAGACAGAAAACAGAGAAAGTGCCAGAAAGAAGAGGAAGAGACAGAAAGCAGAGAAAGAGACAGAAAGTAGGGAAAGACGCAGAAAGCAGAGAAAGGGACAGAAAGCAGAGAAGGAGACAGAAAGCAGAGGAAGAGACAGAAAGCAGAGAAAGAGACTGAAAGCGGAGAAAGAGACTGAAAGCAGGGAAAGACGCAGAAAGCAGAGAAAGGGGCAGAAAGCAGAGAAGGAGACAGAAAGCAGAGAAAGAGACAGAAAGCAGAGAAAGAGACAGATTGCAGAGAAAGAGAGGAAAGCAGAGGAAGAGACAGAAAACAGAGAAAGAGATTAAAAGTGGAGAAAGAGACTGAAAGCGGAGAAAGAAGCAGAAAGCAGAGAAAGAGATAGAAAGCAAAGAAAGAGTCAGAAATCAGAGAAAAAGTCAGAAAGCAACGAAAGAAACAATGTTCTAGAGGATAGAAAATCAGAAAGAGCCAAGAAAGGGACAGAAAATGTCATGGAAATGGTGAAAAGACAGAAAGAAATTACAGCAATGGAGAAAAGACAGCAAGCAGCAAGAGACAGTAAAAAAAACTGGAGGTATGAAGCGGAGGGAAAGAATGGAGGCACAAAGAAATTGAAGGCACCAGAGAGACAGCTAGAAAGCCAGTGAGAGAGAAAGACACATGCAGAATCACAGAGAGAGAGAGGGAAACACACAATTAAAGAAAGGAAGAGAGAGACAGAGAGACAGAGAGAGAGATTGAGAGAGAGAGGTTGAACAAGAGAAAACCAGTGAGAGAGAAAGACACACAGAGAATCATACAGAAAGAAACACGGTGTGAGGGAAAGAAAGATAAAGAGAGAGAATGAACACAAAGTGGCAGTAAGTTAGAGAGAGAGAGAGATTGGGATTGAGAGAGATTGAAAGAAAACCAGTGAGAGAGAAAAACACAGAAAGAGAGAGATTGAGAGAGAGAGGTTGAACAAGAGAAAACCAGTGAGAGAGAAAGACACTCAGAGAATCATACAGAGAGAAACACGGAGTGAGAGAAGGAAATATAAAGAGAGAGAAGGAACACAATGTGGCAGAAAGTTAGAGAGAGAGAGATTGAGATTAAGAGAGATTGAAATAAAATCAGTGAGAGAGAAAAACACAGATAGAGAGAGATTTAGAGAGAGATTGAGAGCAAGAGATTGAGTCAGAATGAGGGAGAAAGACAGAGGGAGACAACAAACATGTGATACTCACCATCCCACATTGTCTTCGCTCCATTGTTGGACTCTAGCATCTTCCCTCCATCAGCTCGCCCAAGGGGAAAAATCTTGTACAGGGGCAGTGGGGTGGAATTGTAGAAAAGAGACAGGACTGGGACAGAGAGAGGAGGATTCAGGCTGGAATCTCTCTCTCTCTCGCGCTCTAATACACACACACACTCACACACACGCTGTAATCGGCTCCAATTCACCAGGGCACAGAGATACAGAGACTGAGACACAGAAACTCACCTTCAGACACTCGCCGCATGGAAAGAAAGAATGGTGGATGATGTTTAGTTTAGTTTAGAGATACAGCACTGAAACAGGCCCTTCGGCCCACCGAGTCTGTGCCGACCATCAACCACCCATTTATACTAATCCGACACTAATCCCATATTCCCCACCTGTCCCTATATTTCCCGACCACCTACCTATACTAGGGGCAATTTATAATGGCCAATTTACCTACCAACCTGCAAGTCTTTTGGCATGTGGGAGGAAACCGGAGTACCCGGAGAAAACCCACGCAGACACAGGGAGAACTTGCAAACACCACTCAGGCAGTGCCCAGAATTGAACCCGGATCACTGGAGCTGTGAGGCTGCGGTGCTAACCACTGCGCCACTGTGCCACCCAAAAAAATGTTGTCCCAATATATCCCTATGTTGTTCCAATATATCCCAGAATCGGTCACTCATATAGCTAGTCCACCCAAAATGCTGCTCATCCAACTCGCTCTCAGCTTTCTCTATCTGGTCACTCCCTCCCAGGTATGGGACAGCCCAAGGTGAGTCTCTGTGTAAATAGGAAATGAGGGAATGAGGGATCTAACAGCCATATCCCAAATGGACCATTCCAGACAGAAACCTGTCTGCCTGTCTGTCTCTCTCCCTCCACCAAAACATCATTAACAGTTCAGAAAAACTGCTGTAATTTTAAACCTGGAGGGGCCGCTTTAGATAATGGTCATTTGACACAAATTGCTTTAATGTCTTTCAATATTCATCTCCAGTGAACAGAAAGTTCGTAAAATGACTGAAAATGTCTCATTGTATTTACCTTGAAATTCTGACAGTTTTTTTCTTGAGAGGCCTATTTAACTGCAGCACAAACTGGCAGTTCTTAATCGGTTATTGATGCAGCCAAGAGAACTTTTGCAACTGCTGCCATTTTACACAACAATTTTGACCCGTATTTGCAATTATATTTGTCAATGATTGTTTGTACTTTATTTGATACTGCTGTATTTATGTATTATCCTGTAATCACTTGAATAAACTTTCTTAACATTTATCACTTTAATGTTACAGGTGTTACACAGCTGGAAAATGGCCATTTAGGACATATTGTATGAAGGATCTTCCACTTTTCACCGCCTGTTTATATAAAGCTTAGCAAAAAGACCTCCACTTTCTGATGAAGAGTTTGTGCTGTTGCTATAAAGTGTCACTTGTTTCCCTTTGCTTCCTGACTGTTTCTTTCCTCTGCTCTCCTGGGGGATTCAGAAGGATTTTTGATCATCGCTTGTCCACATTCAGGAACTATCAGACACTCTGCAACTGCTGTCCTGGAGAAATAAATTGCATTCAGAAGCTTTCCCTCAGTTTGGAAACATGAGGAGAGACTGTTTACACAAGCAGAGAGAAGCAACAAATAGGCAGGGAGTTGTTATGGTCTGGAATTCAATCTCTGACATGTTACTGAAAGCAGATTAAATACTAACTTTCAATAAACAATAAACAAAACTTCAATTACTCGTACTTACAGTAGAGAAGATACCAGCATAAAAGAGATGTGATAGAGAAAGATGCCATAACTTTAGTGATGAAGAACTCAACATAACTTATTTAGAGAGTTTTTATTTGTAAGTGATTGAGATTTATTTGATGCAGTTGTTAATTTATGCATGACCTTCAACCACTCAAAATAATTATCCAAACAGCAACCAGGTTAATCTTATAAGTATTTAGAGAGTTGCAAAACATCCATTTAACACAAATTGCTTTTTTAAAATTCAGCATCTCAAGTTTACTTTAAATAAAATGCACAAAATTGTGGAAACTTTCAAACACGCAGGAACACGGAATGGCCCATCAGCAATAGCTCTGCATCTCCATCTGCTGGTGTTCCTGTCTCACTGCAGTTTATGCCCCTCTCACCATGTCCATCTTCTGGTGTACCTGTCTCACTGCAGTTACTGCCCCTCTCACCATCTCCATCTGCTGGTGTCCCTGCCTCACTGCAGTTACTGCCCCTCTCACCATCTTCATCTGCTGGAGGCCCTGTCTTACTGAAGGTACTGCTCCCTCTAACCAAGTCTGTTTGCACCTCCAGTATTTCTAGTTTTTCAGCATTTATAAAGTACTCTGTTCTGTTCTTTTTCCCCCTAATATTGAAATCCATCCACCATAGGCTTGCCCATTCACCTATGGTATTAATATCTCTGTAAATGTTATGCTTCCAGCTACACTGCTCACAATGCTGCCTATTTCGGTGTCACTAGCGAACTTGGGTATGTGGCATTGAACCACTCATTTTTAATCGTTAATAAATACACAAAAACTGTGACACAGACGGGTTTTGCACTAGCAGACAGGAGTGAATCATTCCATCCTGGAGTTTTCTTTGATTCCAGATTTATGTTTTAGTTTTTCGGAAAAAAAAACAGAATTCAAATTCACAACAGCCCATTGGGATTTGAACTGCGGCTTTTTCAATCATCAGCTCAGGCTTTCAAATTAAAACCATTAAAAAGAAACTGACTTTCCTTCTGCTATTGTCTGACTGTCTCTGGTTTTGTATATTGTTTCCTTCATGTTGTGCACCATAATACCTTCAATTCTGTGCATTTGCAAGGGACACAAATCAAATTCTCACATTACCAAAACGTGCAAGTCCATTAAAACACCACTATTCCCTGGTTCTACAAAAATCGCTCAGGTGGCGCAGTGGTTAGCACCACAGCTCCAGCAACCCAGGTTTGGTTCTGGGTACTGCATGTGTGGAGTTTGCAAGTTCTCCCTGTGTCCATGTGGCTTTCCACCGGGGACTCTGGTTTCCTCCCACAGCCAAAGACTTGCAGGTTGATAAGTAAATTGGCCATTGTAAATTGCCCCTAGTATAGGTAGGAGAATGGTGAGGATGTGGTAGAGAAAATGGGATTAATATAGGATTAGTATAATTGGCTGGTTATTACTCAGCACAGAGTCGTTGGGCATAAGAGCCTGTTTCAATGCTGTATCTCTCTATGACTACCTCAATGCAGGAATGTCTGAATGGAAGAAACTTATGACACATTACCTAACACGTTTGCTAACACTGGATTCAGCTGAGAAATCCAAGCCCCAAATTGAATCTTTAAGACAGAAAAAAGTCCGTCCCTGCACCCATTTTAACATTGTATCATTTAGGTTATAAAACTTCTCCTCAGCCTTCCTTCAAAAATGCATCATTTCACATTTCTCAGTATTGAAGTTATCCTGCCATGTGACTGTCCATTTCACCAGACTGCCTTTATCGTCCTGAAGTCTGCAACTCTTCCCTATCCTGTTTAATACATTGCAGATGGCACAATATTGAAGTTATGCCCCGTAAACTCAAGTACAAGTTATTAATATATGTCAAAAAGATCAGTGGTCCTAATCCAAACCCCTGGCAATACCACGGTACCGCAGTGTACAGTGTATGCAATGATTACAAAAGCAGGGAGGTTATGTTGAACGTTTATAAAGCTCTGGTTAGGCCACAACTGGAGTATTGTGTCCAGTTCTGTTTCCCAAACTTTGGAAAGGAGGTGAGTATCCTTGTGAGACGGTGCAGAGGTGATTTACCAGAATGGTTCCAGGGATGAGGGATTTTAGCTACAAGGTTAGGATGGCAAAGCTGAGTGTGTTCTCCTTAGAACAAAGGGGATTGAGGGATGATTCAATAGACCTGTACAAGATTCTGTCGGGTAAAGATTCCGCCCTCCATTCTGAAACAGCCATTCAAAACTACTCTCTGTGTACTGTTCCTTAGCCAATGCCGCATCCACTCTGTGAATGTCCCGTTCATTCTATGAGCTTTTTGCTAACCAGTCAATTATGAGGCAACATTATGACTTCCTCATGAGCCAGTTGGTCCCAGACTTCTACATTTACACAGTCTCTTCAAAATTCCCAGGGCAGGTAAAGCACAATTTATGGTATGGAATAAAATTTCCTCTGCTATGTTCCATCAAACATGCACAGGGCAGCGGCAGTACACAATAAATACAGAGCAAAGCTCTGTGCAACCTTTCCCGAAAACTCCCAGTGCTTGTACAACAATGGTTAGCTGGAGTGAAGCTCTGTTTACATATACCAACTTTTCGCCTCCGCAGTCTATACCTCTCCAAATCTCTCACCTTCTGTGTCACCCTGTCTCTCTCTCTTTTGCTCTTTCTACCTCACCCTCATCTCACTGCAGTTAATGCTCCCTCTCATTATCTCCATCTGCTGGTGTCCCTGTTTCACTGCAGTTACTGCCCATCTCACCATCTCCATTTGTTCATCTCCATGTCTCACTGCAGTTACTGCCCCCTCTCATCACTCCATCTGCTGATGTCCCTGTCCCACAGTACTTACTGTCACCTCTCACCATCTCCATGTACTGGTGGCCCTATCTCACTGCAGCAACTGTCCCTTTCACCATCTGCAACTGCTGGTGACCCTGTCTCACAGCATTTACTATCCCCTCTCAGCATCTCCAACTGCTGGCATCTGTTTCTCACTGCAGTTACTGCCCCCCTCTCACAAACTCCATCTGCTGGTGTCCCTGTCTCACTGCAGTTACGATCCCCCTCTCAGCATCTCCATCTGCTGGTGTCCCTGTCTTACTGCAGTTACTGACCCCTCTCACCACCTCAATCTGATGCTTTCCCCGTCTCACTGCAGTTACTTCCCCCTCTGACCTCCTCCAACAGCTGGTGTCTCAGCCTCACTGCAGGCACTGCCCGATCTCACTCTCTGCATCGCTTGGTGTTCCTGCCTCACTGACGTTTCTGCCCCGCTCACCATCTCCATCTGCTGTTGCCCCCGTCTCACTGCAGTTGCTACCCCTCTCAACATTTCCATCTGCTGGTGTCTCTGACTCACTGCAGTTACTGTCCCTCGCACCGTCTCCATCTGCTGGTGTCCCTGACTCACTGCAGTTACGGTCCCCCTCTCAGCATCTCCATCTGCTGGTGTCCCTGTCCTACTGCAGTTACAGACGCCTCTCACCACCTCAATCTGATGGGTGCCCTGTCTCACTGCAGTTACTTCCTCCCTCTGACCTCCTCCATCTGCTGGGGCCCCTGCCTCACTGCAGGCACTGCCCACTCTCACCATCTCCATCTGCTGGTGTCCCTGACTCACAGCAGTTACTGCCCCTCTCATCATCTCCAGCTGCTGGTGTCCCTGTCTCACTGCAGTTACTGCCCCTCTCACCATCTCCATCTGCTGGTGTCCCTGTCTCACTGCAGTTCTGCCCCTCTCACCATCTCCATCTGCTGGTGTACCTGATTCACCGCAGTTTCTGCCCACTCTCACCATCTCCCTCTGCTGGTGTCCCTGATTCACCGCAGTTGCTGCCCACTCTCACCATCTCCATCTGCTGGTGTCCCTGATTCACCGCAGTTTCTGCCCACTCTCACCATCTCCCTCTGCTGGTGTCCCTGATTCACCGCAGTTGCTGCCCACTCTCACCATCTCCCTCTGCTGGTGTCCCTGATTCACCGCAGTTGCTGCCCACTCTCACCATCTCCATCTGCTGGTGTCCCTGATTCACTGCAGTTTCTGCTCACTCTCACCAGCTCCATCTGCTCGTGTCCCTGATTCACTGTAGTTTCTGCCCCACTCACCATCTCCATCTGCTGGTGTCCCTGATTCACCGCAGTTTCTGCCCCGCTCACCATCTCACAATCGCTGTGATTTGCAACTTTGTCCATTTTCTGTGGATCCAGAGGTGGTTTAGTTGAATTTTGCTGCGCATTCCAGTGACACATTTTCAAAACAATTCATGAATCATCTGCAGAGGACATCCCACCTCAATCGGTCCGATTATCAGTAAAATGTGATCTCTGAATCACATTTAAAATCATTTCAGGGCTCTGTGCTACGAATATAAAATGTACTTTCTGTCCTGTGGGGCGTGTAGGAAATGGAATATGAAATGTGATTTAGTTTCAGTTGATGAAATCTTTCAGATATTTCTATGATTTTACTAATTTAACAATGAGATTGACAGGGTATTTCACCGCCCTCTTCAGCTCCTGTCTGAATTTAGTCTGGGTCACAACGTAAATACACGTGTTGGTGCAGGAACTGAGAACCTGCAGCATCAGTGATGTGTAATTTGCGGTATCCTGAGGGTCAGTGTCGGAGAATTTTATGTGAATTTCTGCAATTCGCTTATAAATGACATACACAACCCGGGTCAGCCATAACAATATAAAACTGCCAGAGACTGTGAAGAGTAAAATAATTGATTTTCTCCGATTCTCCATCTCTGGGTCTTTGTGATTCTGTCCATTGCTGTGGCGCCGGAATCCCCTTCGGACTTTACTGGAGAATAAAATGCGTCTGACCGTCAGAATATTGAGCAGCAAAATCAGAAATACCGGGACACAAGGGATTAAAATGAGGTCAAGCAATTCAAATGCCCCCCAGGTGGAGGAAGTAAAGAAGCTCGGTTTATAAACACAACCCATGGGAACATTATCAATAAAGTACCTTGGTTTAAATGCAAAGTAAATTGGGACATTCTCTACACAGCCCAGCACACTCACTGTTCCTGCAACCACAGCCGCTGTTTTCTTGGTGCAATATTTTGTTTTTAGCTTCTCACAACAAATGGCCACAAATCGATCAAAGGTGAAAGTGACTGTCAGCCAGACAGAAATAAATGTGGCTGCAGAAAACAGAACAACAATGACAGAAATCACAGGAGTAATGATCAGGAATGAATCTGGGAAATAAATGAAAGCAATCCATCCCAATATGGGACCAGTAATAACGACCAGGAGATCAGACACTGCCATTCCCACCAGGTAGGTAGTGATACATTGGGAGAGACCGCACTTTCCTCGGGACAGAATTATAATCGCCACCAAATTTACTGGAAGAGAGAGAAAAGGAAGCAGATAAATCACTGACCAGAGCTGGAAAGAAAGCAGCAGTTTGACAGGAACTGGGCTGAAATTTCCAGTTTTGTTGCTGCATTGAACAGCAAAACTGATTAATTGACCTGGGCATTGCTTTACCACAGTGAAATGTTGGAAACACAATTATTAATAATGAACTGGGAAATTGATACAGAAAGTGAATATGGTCAAAACTGGATCTACTGAAAGTACTGAGTGAGGATGCAGTACCGGTGGGTAAATGAGAAGGGGTTTTACAGAGATGGAATCCAATGGGTTAAATGGGGATTTATCTCCAGATTGTCAGTCGGGAAGGTTTGAGAACAGCGGGATGTGCAGCTGGTTCGTTTCTGTGGGTTCAGAGAGCCGATAGGTGCCGGTACAAGGTGGGGAATGTCTGAGAACAGCTGCGGTGAGTTTGAGGGTTGGAATTTATTTGGAAGAGGCAGCTGGAGGTGGAACAAGTGAGTGAGATTGGGAGACAGAGAAGGAAAAGGACATGTTAGAGCTGGAGAGGAGACTGGAGCAGATTGTCTGGGAAAGGGGATACAAAGAAGCAATGAACAGAGGATTCAATGCAGTGAGAGGACAGGCTGAGATTCAGAGGGAGAAACTGCTGCAAAGTGTTAGTGCAAAGCTAATTTATAGATCCCAGTAACACAACTCAATTAATACATTCAAACAATAATACCTGTAGTTATTGGTGCTGGAGAACATTTCATTGGTTATGCAATTTAGTCAATACATTTAAATGTGCACAGTCAGTTAAATGTCAATTTAAATATATTTCTGACATCAGCCTCGCTCTTTATTGAATTCAATGGTCACAGAGATTTTGAAGTGCAGTATTTAAATAATGAACTACCAGCAATGAAGAAATGACTTTATTATGTTTATTAAGCCAGGAAGTAAGCAATAGGAACTTTCTACAATACAAAATGATGACCTGACAGAAATAAACTCTGAGGGACCAAGTCCAACAGTAAAATTAACACAATGTGAAAACTGACAACTTCAACTCTCAGTTTCTCTCACTAATTACCCTGGATATTCCAACAATTTAAGTTAGTGATTTATTCTACCTCTGCTTATTCCTCTTTCACTTTCCTTCGGGTTATCTTTTCCCTTCTGTTTCATTCTCCCTGCTCCTTTTCTAAGTTGCTCACCCTTGCTCACTGGACTCCTCAAACCTTGCAAACTGTTACTTAATGCCACTTTTCACATGCGATTTGGTCCTCACATTCTGTGCTTGTGTTCTGTTCACCAGCCCCATGTTCAATGATTCTATTCTCAGAGTCAGTTTGCTCAATGGTGAAACCTCTGTGAATAATTTAATGTCTCAACAGAGCACACAAAACTCCACCTGTTCACCTACACTCGTCACTTCATCTGCAATACATGGAATAAACAGAATCGAAAGCTTCTTCCAGACCAACCTCAGAATCATTGAAATTCATTCTCCTGGAATTATAAAGTACACCGTTGGAATATAGGATTGTTTCATTAATAAAACACCAACATCAGCGCTGCAGCAGGCAATATGCAGATAAATGGAAAGTCTCTTGATTCCAACTGATAGAGTGTAAGCCAATAAAACATCACATCAGTACTTGTGTTTTACAATCTAGTTCGGTGACAGTGAAGCCTCCACTGTGAAGCAGAGAAGGAGAAGTGAAAGAAGCAGCAGCAAACTCAGTTCAGTAGCCAGACCTCTGAAGGAGCGTCAGACACACACAGTTTGGAATAATATTTTATAGCAGTGATAAGCAATAAATACATTGAAATCCCAGTTAAACTGAAACATGTTATTGGGTTGGGAAAACATTGTGCTTCCTCCTTGTAACATTGATACAGTGGGAGGTCTCGTTATCAAACAGCGAAAGAAAACATCATAAAAATATTACGGGACCGGTTAGTTGCACATCAGGAAACTGTGAAAATCTCCTGATGCTCTTATTCTTGATTCGAACCGAGACATCTGATTCAAGTACATTAAATAGACACAATAATCCAGTAACTATTCCAGGGTTACTAAGACCAATACCCTTAAAGAAAATGCAGCTCCTACAAGAATGAAAGAGTTGACAATGAGGAGATTCCATCAGTAAATTGCTGGTAAAGAACAGGTGGCTGTGTAAAACACATAGTGAGAAATAATACTGAGTACAGCAACACAGTCAACATCGAGTTACACCATTATCAACTAATATACAGGCTTACCAGGAACTCCAATTGCAGCAAGTACAGGATAATAAATGGATGCGATCTGAAGGATTACTGAATATCCCATTTCTGTGAGAAGCAGAGACTTCTGTTAGCCTGGAACCCACAGCTCCAGCACTGTGAGCTGATCCATTCCAATGGGTGCTGATTTATACAGGGAATGCGTCTCCACTGACACGGTTATACCCCTGATTGTTGTGATTAGTTACACTCACCTGAACAAACACATTACCTCAGTGGCTTTGACCTTTTACACTTAAGTAAATAATATGGTTGATAAAACACAATCATTTCAATGTCAATGACATTTTCTTTCAGCCAAAGTGAATACCTGACTTTTCTCCACAGTATATTCCATCAGCCACTTTCTTGCCCACTCATTGAAGAAGTCCATACTCCATACTCCATACCCTCTCTGTGTCCTCCTCACAGCTTACTGTCTCACCTCAATTTATGTTATCAGCGAACTGGATACATTACACTCCATCCCTTCATCCCCAAATCAAACAGCCCCACGATTAGCGACTTTGTCTTCATCTGTTTCGGACCAGCAATCTATTTCAGTTATTACTGCATTACTGCCTCCGTTCATAAAACATGAGACCTTGCCTCTATTATTACTGCACTAGACAACGTCTCGGTTTGTTACACTGGACCACGTCTCTAGTTCTGCTATGGTTCACCTGGTCTCAGTTTGTACTGCACAAGACCACTTCCTTGTTTATAATACAGTAGGCCCCGTCTTTACCCTGTATCTCACCCCAGGTTGCTCATTCCCTGGGAGTGTTTATCAGTACAGTGCAGAGGGAAATATACTCTGTGTCTAACCCCACACTGTGCTTGGCTTCGAAGTGTTTAATGGGACATTGTCGGTGGAGATTTACTCAGTGTCCCTGGAATTTAGAAGATTAAGGGGTGATTTGATTAATGTTTTCAAGACAATAGGGGAAAATAATAATGTATGCAGAGAATAACTATTCCCACTGTCTGCGGAGTCAGAAACTTTGGGCAATAGTCTAAAAATCTAAACATAGCCTAAAAACTTTCAGGAGTGAAATGAAGAAACACTTCAACACACCAGGTGTGGTATTAGTTTGGAACTCTCTGACACAAATGGCTATTGATGCTGAGCCACAGATTTTATTTACTTTACATATAATGATTAGAAAAAAATCATTTAAAAAACTGATACACTTTACAAGCAGGGGAAAAGGGAGACTGGGTGTAAGCAGAGCTTGACAGAACTGTAATAATAATCCCCACGTTCTGTCCAATTAATTATTGGGGCTTTCGTGTGAGTGTTTTAGGGTGAATATTGCATCTGTGTTTGATATTTTTAACGACAGTGACATTCACAGCAAGGTCAAGAGTTACAGGTTCGAAATTAACGACAAAATGACTGAAAGCATGGTTGTCCAAGAACAGAGGGAAGGAGAGAGAGATGAAAGGAGACAGAGGGAGAGATAGTGTTGGAGTGACACAGATAAAGTCATGGAGAGGGGTAGAGAAAGAGAGGGAGAGAGACGGGGGGTGAGAGACACAGAGAGATAGACAAAGAGAGCGGGGAGAGATAGAGGGAGAGGGAGGAGGATAGAGAGTGAACAAACAGGAAACACACGTGGGAACACAACCACCTGCAAGCTTCCCTTCAAGTCATACACCATCCTGACTTGCAATGACATCACTGCTCCTTCACTGTCCCTGGGTCAACATCCTTGAACTGTCTTCTAACAGCACTATGGGTGTACCGACATCACATAAAGTGCAATGGTTTAAGAACGAGATTCACTATCACTTTCTCAAGAGTGATTAGACATGGGCATTAAATGCTGGCCTAGCCAGTAATGCACACACCCAACAAATAAATAAAGAAAACGCAAATTTGACACTGAGTCACCTAAGGAGGTATTAGACGAGACGACCAAAAACTTGGTCAAAGAGGTTGGTCTGAGGGAGCGTCTTCAAAGAGGAAAGAGAGGTAGTGAGATGGAGAGGAATACGAAAGGAATTCCAGAGTTAGGGTCTTGGCAGATGGAAGGTATGGCCACGAATGGTCGGGCGATTAAAACTGGGGATGTTCAAGAGACCATAATTAGAGGATCTCAGATATTGGAGGATTGTGGAGCTGCAGGACATTGCAGAGATAGGGATAGAGAGGGGGCACTTGTGGAAGACATTTCCAAACTTCTGCCATGCTTTGTTTGTACAAATGTTTCTTAATTTCACTCTTTAAAAGTGTTTTAGAATAATGTTCGATTTTTAGACTTTGCCCCTGGTCGAAGACTCCCCCAGCCAGTGAGAAGGATTTATTTCTATCGACCCTTAGTTCCATTATAATCTTGTGAACTTTGATCATCCCTTAATCATCTAAATTCCAGCGATATAGAGTAGAGCTCCGTCTACACTGTCCCATCAAATACTGACAAGCAATGTACCAAGAGTACAGCCCATAGTCAGCTGCAGAGCAAACCTCCATCTTCTCTGTTCTATCAAACACTCCCAGGGCAGGTACAGTATGGGATTAGATGCAGAGTAAAGCTGCCCGACAAGTGGACTGTAACACTGCAACAAACAGCAAGACAAAAAAGGAAAGAATGTACAAACCCTTCATTTTGCAAGTTGGAACGTGAGAACTATGTGGAAGGCCTTACACAAATCAACGATTCTCGGAAGACCGCCATCATTAACAACAAGCTCAGTAGACTCAATGTGGACATTGCAGCACTTCAGGAGACACGCCTCCCTGCGAACGGATCTTTAAGCGAGCAAGACTACACCTTCTACTGGCAGGGCAGGGAACCTGAAAATCCAAGACAGCATGGAGTGGGCTTCACCATCATAAACTTGTTGCTCAGCATGATAGAGCCACCTTCAAATGGCACGGAGTGCATACTGTCCATCCGACTGCTCAGCACCTCTGGTCCAGAACACTTACTCAGCATCTATGCTCCATCAGTCTGCTCCCCCCACCCACCGAAGGAACTCCAGAATATCATTAGCAGCATTCCTAGTATCGATCATTTGTTCCTGCTGGGGGACTTGAATGCCAGGGTTGGGGCCAACCATGTCACAAGGCCCTTCTGCCTTGGGAACTATGGATTTGGAAGGATGAATGAGAATGGACAGAGACTGCTTGAGTTGCGTACCTGTCACAACCGCTGCATCACCAACTCGTTCTTTCACACTAAACCCTGTCACCAGGTTTCTTGGAGGCACCCAAGAGCACGTCATTGGCACCAGCTGGACCTCATCATCACAAGGCGAGCCTCTATAAACAGTGTCCAAATCACATGCAGCTTCCACAGTGCGGACTGTGACACCGATCACTCCCTGGTGTGCAGCAAAGTTAGAATCAAACCAACGAAGCTGCATCACTCCAAGCAGAAGGGCCCCCCACCCGCAAATCAACACATCAGAATTTCTTATCCACAGTTTTACATAAGTTTCTAAATTCACTTCAAAAGCCCTTCAAAACACTCCTACAGGGGATGCAGAGACCAGGTGGGCCCACATCCGAAACACCATCTGTGACTCAGCAATGACCACTGATGGCAAATGTGAGAAGCAGAATGCAGACTGGTTTCAATCTCACTTCGAAGAGCTGGAACCTGTCATAGCTGCTAAGCATTGCACTGTTGAACTACAAGAAAGCCCCCAGTGAGTTAAAATCTGTAGCACTTGAAGTAGCCAGAAGCGCTGCACCAAGAACACGCCAGGCGCTTTGCAAATGACTACTGGCAACACCTATGCAGTCGTATTCAGCTGGCCTCCGACACCGGAAACATCAGAGGAATGTATGATGGCATTAAGAGAGCTTTTGGGTCAACCATCAAGATGATCACCCCCCTCAAGTCTAAGCCAGGGTACACGATCACTGACCAACGCAAGCAAGTGGACTGCTGGGTGGAGCTTTACCTAGAACTGTACTTCAGGGAACCTGTTGTCACTGAGACCGCCCTCAATACAGCCCAGTCTCTGCCAGTCATGGATGAGCTGTAAAGTCAGCCAACAAAATCGGAACTCAGTGATGCTATTTTTTCTCTGGCCAGTGGATAAGCTCCTGGAAAGGACAGCATTACCCTTGAAATAATCAAGAGTGTCAAGCCTGCTATAATCTCAGCACTCCATGAACTGCTTTGCCTGTTCTGAAATGAGGAAGCAGTACCACAATACATGCAAGATGCCAATATCATCATCCTCTATAGGAACAAGGGTGTCCGCGGTGACTGCAACAACTACCATGTAATCTCCCTGCTCAGCATAGTGGGGAAAGTCGTCGCTCCAGTCGTTTTAAACAAACTCCAGACGCTGGCTGAGCGTGTTTGCCCTGAGGCACAGTGTGGCTTTCGAGCAGAGAGATCCACCATTGACATGCCATTCTCCCTTCGTCAGATACAGGAGAAATGGCGTGAACAACAGATGCCCTTCTACATTGCTTTCATAGATATCACCAAAGTCTTTGACCTCCTCAGCAGATGTGTTCTCTTCAGACCATTAGCAAAGATCGGATGTCCACCAAAGCTAATAAGTAACATCACCTCATTCCCTGATAATATCAAAGGCACAATTCAGCAAAGCGGTGCCACATCAGACCCCTTTCCAATCCTGAGTGGCGTGAAGCAGGGCTGTGTTCTCGTACCTACACTGTTTGGGATCTTCTTCTTCCTGCTGCTCTCACATGCATTCAAATCTTCAGAAGAAGGAATTTTCTTCCACACAAGATCAGGTGGCAGGTTCTTCAACCTTCCCATCTTCGAGTGAAGAACAAAGTACGGAAAGTCCTCATCAGGGAACTCCTCTTTGCTGACGATGTTGCTTTAACATCTCACACTGAAGAGTGTCTGCAGAGTCTCATCGACAGGTTTGCATCTGCCTGCAACGAATTTGGCCTAACCATCAGCCTCAAGAAAACGAACATCATGGGACAGGACGTCAGAAATGCTCCATCCATTAATATCGGCGACCACGCTCTGGAAGTGGTTCAAGAGTTCACCTACCTAGGCTCAAGTATCACCTGTCTCTTGATGCAGAAATCAACAAGCGCATGGGAAAGGCGTCTGCTGCTATGTCCAGACTGGCCAAGAGAGTGTGGGAAAATGGCGCACTGACACGGAACACAAAAGTCCGAGTGTTTCAAGCCTGTGTCCTCAGTATCTTGCTCTACGGCAGCGAGGCCTGGACAATTATGTTAGCCAAGAGCGACGTCTCAATTCATTTCATCTTCGATTACTCTGGAGAATCCTTGGCATCAGGTGGCAGGACCGTATCTCCAATGCAGAAGTCCTCGAGGTGGCCAATATCCCCAGCATACTGAGCCTTACTGAGCCAGTGGCGCTTGAGATGGCTTGGCCATGTGAGCCGCCTGGAAGATGGCAGGATCCCCAATGACGCATTGTACAGCGAGCTCGTCACTGGTATCAGACCCTTCGGCCATCCAAGTCTCCGCTTTAAAGACCTCTGCAAACACGACATAAAGTCTTGTGACATTTACCACAAGTCGTGGGAGTCAGTTGCCAGTGATCTCTAGAGCTCGCGGACAGCCGTGAAGGTGGAGCTAAAGAGTGGCGAGTCGAAGAGGCTTAGCTGTTGGCAGGAAAAAAAGTCAGAAGTGCAAGGAGAGAGCCAAGTGTGTAACAGCCCCGACAACCAATTTTATCTGCAGCGCCTGTGGAAGTGTCTGTCACTCTAGAATTGGCCTTTATAGCCACTCCAGGCGTTCCTTCACAAACCATTGACCACCTCTAGGCACTTACCTATTGTCTCTCGAGACAAGGAGGCCAAAGAAGAGGAAGAGAAGACAACTGCCTCTATATATACCTCTCTGTCGCCTCCTCCATCCGGATGGAGAGAGCAACAGTGAGAATGAACAGGGATAGAGAGGGAGAGAGAATAACAAAGAGAGGGAGGTATGGCAATGGGGAGAAAGAACCAGCGAGAAAGAGGAAGAGACTGGGTAGGAGATTGTCGCTCAGTGTTACTGCAAAGCTGTCTGCAGCAATCTGGAAGGCACCGTGCAGGTCCTGTTCTGTGATACAGTACATGTGTCTGCAAAGATTCTTGAACAATTTCACGGCATTGCTCATGAAAAAAAACTGGGCACTCACAACAACTATACTTTCACGGGAACATTGGCACCAGCAGAGGATATGGGTTTCTTGCCTGCATATTGAAGTGCACTCTATGCAGTTGTGCTGTCACCAAATGCAGCCAAACAGATGTATGTGGAGTTTTACAAAGGTTATGAAAAGAGAGAGAAATAGGCATAGCCAGACACACTCATAGAGGCACACACACAAACACACAGAAACACACACACAAACACACAGAACACACACATGCACACAGAAACACATTCACACAGACACACATTCACACAGAACATCCTTACAAAAACACACGCACTGAAACACAGAGAGAAACAGAGTGACTCAGGGACAGAGAGCGACAGAAGAATATTTCAATTTCCAAAAGGCATTCCATGAGGTCAGCTTTAGATTTTAAAATGAACAATTGGTTTATCATCAAAGGACTAATACCACCTTATGTGTGTAGAAGTCTTGCCTAAATTCACTCCTGAAATGTCTGCATCTTTTTTTATACTATGCTCACTAGTCCCAGACTACCCGACCTGCCGAAATATTATTTTTTCCCCCAGTTCCATTTAACATCTCACCAGCTTTGAGTAAATCATGCCTGATCCTACAAAATTACAGGGAATACATCCCTAGTTTGTTCAATATTGCCCTGTAATTGAACCCTTGGAGCCCGGTAAACATTCTGGTAAATCCACGATGCACTCAAATTGACGTGGACCCCCGAGTCACTTTGAAACTTACGGGGGAGAAATTGGTGGGCGATGAAATTGGCGGAAAGAGAAAGTCAGAAAATGCCAAAGAAAGCGAGAGAAAGCAGAGAAAGAGACAGACAAAGTCAGAGAGGGAGTGAAAGTCAGACAGAGTGAGGTCAGTGATACAGACACAATGGGGACAGTCTGCTTTCCCCTCGGGTCTTTGATACAGACACAGTGGGGTCAGTCTGGTCTCCCCAGGTCAGTGCTATAGACACAGTGGGGTCAGTCTGCTTTCTCGTGGGGTCAGTGAAAGAGACACAGTGGGATCAATCTGCATTCCACGAGGTCAGTGATACAGACACAGTGGGGTCAGTTTGTTCTCCACAGGGGTCAGTGATACACAGTTTTTTCAGATTGCCGTACCCCTGGGGTCAGGGAAACAGGCACAGTGGGGTCAATCTGCTCTCCACAGTGTCAGTGATCCACAGAGGGGCCAGCCTGCAATCCCCTTCAGTCAGTGACACAGACACAGTGGGGTCGGTCTGCTCTCCCACGGAGTCAGTGATACAGAGGCAATGGAATCAGACTGCTCTCCCCGGAGTCAGTGATACAGACACTGTGGGGTCAGTCTGCTCTCCCCGGGCACAGTAATGCAGACAGATTGTGGTCAGACTGCTCTCCCCGGGTCAGTTATATAGAGACATTGGGGTCAGTCTGCTCTCCCGTGGGGTCAGTGAAAGAGACACAGTGGGGTCAATCTGCACTCCACGACGTCAGTGATACAGATACAGTGGGGTCAATATGCTCTCCACAGTGTCACTGATACACAGAGGGGCCAGTCTGCTGTCCCCTTCGGTCAGTGATAGAGACACAATGTTGTCAGTCTCCTCTCTCCGTGCTCTATGATACAGACACAGTGGGGTCAGAATGCACTCCTCTGGGGCCAGTAACACAGACACGTTGTGGTCAGTCTGTTCTCTGGCGGTGTCAGTGATAAAGACAGAGTGGTGTCTGTCTGCTTTCCCAGGGGTCAGTGATGCAGACACAGTGGGATCAATCTGCTGGATCCCGGGGTCAGTGATACAGACACAGTGGGGTCAGTCTTGCCTCCCCGGGGTCTGTAATACAGACAGTCGGGGGTCAGTTTGTTCTCCTCCAGGGTCAGTGACACGGACACTTTGGGGTCAGTCTCCTCTCAGACGGGGTCACTGATAGAGGCACTTTGGGTTCAGTCTGCTCTCCCCGGGTCAGTGATACAGACACATCGGGATCAGTCTGTTCTCCCCGGGTTTTGTGTTATAGACACAGACAGGTCACTCTGCTCTCCTGCGGAGGCAGTGATACAAACACAGTGGGAAAAGTCTGCTGTCCCCGGGGTCTGTGATACAGACACAATGGGATCATCCTGCTCTCCCCAGGGTCTGTGATACAGACTCAGGGGGGTCTGTCTGCTCTCCCCTGGCGTCAATAATCCAGCCACAGTGAGCTCATTCTGCTGTCCCATTTGTTCAATGATACAGATGCTGGGGTGATAAGGGGAAAACATTACATAAAATATTGTGATATATTAGCCTATGTTGTGGAAATTGAAAAAGAGATAGTTGGAACGACGTTTTCTGAGTGTAATCTGGAAAACCAGGTGGTCAAATGTCCTCATCCTAAATCTAAAACAGCACAGTCAAAATGTGGATTTAATGCCTCTGTGAATTGCATCATGGAAACCAGAAAAGCATTGTCAGGGCTAACCCAGGTGGCCTATATGGGAGAGGGGAGATATTTCTTAACCACCACAGCGAAGGAATACCAGTATAGACATAACCGGACTTGTCCAGTGAGCAACAGTACGTTCCATTTCAACCCACAAATACCAAGCAGAGTAGGAAAAATTGAATTGGTAGACATACATAAACGAAAGACAGAAACGATAAGTGTGATAGAAATATTAAAGAGGACTTGATAACTTACCTCCAGGAATACAAATATATTATTCAGACATTGCCCACATGCTTGAGTAAAGAGAGAAAGCAGCTAGGATCCATTGCTGTAGTGTAAAACAATCTGGAACAACAGTCAAAGAAGCAACACTATGAGGTTGATGAGATAAACGATTCTACTTGGTGGGAGGACTTCTCGAACTGTGGGTCAAACGTGCAGATTCACCCCTGGTTTAACATGATCTCCCATGTCCTGATAGTGTTTTTGGTTATTATGGTGATATATGCGCCGTGCTTAATTTGAAATCATACGGGAGTGCTGCACTACCGCAGGGTCAGTAGTGAGGGAGTGTTCCACTGTCGGAGGGTGAGTACTGAGGGAGTTCTGCACTGTCATAGGGTCAGTATTGAGGGAGTGCTCCACTGTCAGAGGATCAGTACTGAGGGAGTGCTGCACTGTCTGAGGGTCAATACTGAATCAGTACTGAGGGAGTGCTGCACTGTTACAAGGTATACACTGAGTGAGTGCTGCAATGTCAGATGGTCAGAACTGAGCACGTTCTGCAGAATCAGAGGGTCAGAACTGAGGGAGTGCTGCACTGTCAGAGGATCAGTACTGAGGGAGTGCTGCACTGTCTGAGGGTCAATACTGAATCAGTACTGAGGGAGTGCTGCACTGTTACAAGGTATATACTGAGTGAGTGCTGCAATGTCAGATGGTCAGAACTGAGCAGGTTCTGCAGAATCAGAGGGTCAGTATTGAGGGAGTGCTCCACTGTCAGAGGATCAGTACTGAGGGAGTGCTGCACTGTCTGAGGGTCAATACTGAATCAGTACTGAGGGAGTGCTGCACTCTTACAAGGTATATACTGAGTGAGTGCTGCAATGTCAGATGGTCAGAACTGAGCAGGTTCTGCAGAATCAGAAGGTCAGAACTGAGGGAGTGCTGCAATGTCAGAGGGTCAGCACTGAGGGAGTGCCACACAGTCAGAGCATAGGTACTGAGGGAGTGCCACACTGTCGGAGCATCAGTACTGAGGGAGTGCTGCACTCTCGGAGGGTCAGTACTGAGGGAGTACTGCATTGTCGGTGGGTCAGTATTGTGGCAATGCAGCAGCATCAAAGGGTCAGTACTGACTGTGTGCTGCACTGTCGAAGGGTCAGTACTAAGGGAGTGCTGCACTGTTGGAGGGTCAGTTTTGAGGCTGTACTTTACTGTCAGAAGGTCGGCAGTGAGGGAGTGCTACAGTATCGGATGGTCAGTACTGAGGCTGTAATGCACTGTCGGATGGTCAGTAGTGAGGGAGTGCCACATTGTCAGAGGGTTAGTACTGAGGGAATGCTGCAGTATCGGGGGGTCAGCACTGAGGGAGCGCTGCACTGTCGGATGGCTAGTCCTGAGGGAATGCTGCACTGTTGAATGATCAGTACTGAAGGGTGTGCCTCACTGCCGGAGGGTCAGAACTGTGTGACTGTCACATTATCAGAGGTGTGGTTTTTCGCGATGAGACATTAAACTGAGGCCACCTCTGCCCTCCTAGGCGGATGTAAAAGATCCCAAGGGCACGATTCCAAGAAGAGCAGGGGGTGGGCTGTTTTCCCAGATGTTCTTGGGCCCAATATTTAACTCTAAGCAACATCAGTTCAAAATAAAAGCAGGAAGTGCTGGAAAAACTCAGCAGGTCTGGCAGTATCTGTGGAGACAGAAAC
Source organism: Heterodontus francisci (assembly GCF_036365525.1). Taxonomy (NCBI): domain Eukaryota; kingdom Metazoa; phylum Chordata; class Chondrichthyes; order Heterodontiformes; family Heterodontidae; genus Heterodontus; species Heterodontus francisci. The sequence goes on along the minus strand of NC_090409.1, from coordinate 2,723,798 downwards.
AGAGTTAATGTTTCAGGTCAGAGACAGGCCTTTCCGTGGGATCTTGCTGTGCACACATTGCCTGTCACATTTCCTACAACACAACAGTGACCTCACTTCCGATGTCCCTCGTTGGCTGTGAAAAAGGTTGGTATTTCTGGAGCTGGTGTCAGGCTCTGTATCATTGGGAATTCTGTCTTTCCGATTGGCAGGTCTGAGTTTGGGAATTCTATTTTTCTGATTGTCAGGTTGGATTTTGGGAATTCTGTCTTTCTGATTGGCTGGTTGGATTTTGTGAATTTGGTCTTTCTGATTGGCAGGTCGGAGTTTGGTCAGTTTGTCGTCCAATGGCCATGGGGAATCTTGTGGTGATTCCAAAGTAAACCCAGAGCTGAACCTGGTGCAATTTTCCGCTGCCTGTTACTTCACACAGGCAGATGACTGGGATGACATGGCAATACAACATCTGTGGAAAGATCTGCGGAATGACTCAGAATTTGAGAAGATCTGGAACGAGGACAAAGAAAAATCTCAACGCCTGGGTGGGTCTCTGAGAGGACATGATCACGGTGACAGCTTACACCATTAACGGGAGCCTGGTGCAAGAACTTGAACAATGATGTGGAAAGCTACGGAGCCGTCAACACATACAACGCTGAGTTTAAACACAAGAGCTCCCATGACCTCCTAACCATCATCCTGAAGAGTTTGAGAAAAGATTCCAGAGTGTCATAGAGCCATTTGCAGCACAGAAGGAGGCCATTCAGCCCATTGAGTCCATGCTGGCTCCCCATGGAACTATCCAGTCAGTCCCACTCCCGTGCTCGATCCCCAGAGACATGCACGTTTATTTCTTTAAGTTATCATCCAATTTCCTTTTGAAATCATTTGTCTCCACTTCCATCACACTCATGGGCAGTGAGTTCCAGTCATTTCTGCACGCTGTGTAAAAAAATATTCCTCACTCTCCCACTTGCATCTTTCATACTAAGCCTTCAATCTGCATCCCTTAGTCCTTGTCCCAGCAGTTAATGGGAAGAGATTTTACTTGTCTAACTTATCAAATCCTGACATAATCTTGTAAACCTCTATCAAATGTCCCCTCAATCTCATTTGCTCTAAGGAGAACAATCCCAGCTTTTCCAATCTAACCTTGTAACTAAAATCCCTCGACCCTGGAACCATTCTGGCAAATCTCCTCTGCACCCTCTAAAGGGCCCTCACATTCTCCCTGAAGTGTTGTGAAGGAATATAGGTATAATAGGCTTGATTAAGTAGAATTTGGAAATAGTTGGTAGATTATACCTTTCGAGTTAAATATTTAATAAATGGTTAGTTTTCAGCGCTCACTGAGGTCCCCTTTAAGATGGTAGAGGAAAACATTTCAAGGTCTTTGTCAGAATAGATTCGCCATTACCAGGGACATGGGCGATAAACACACAGATTGAAATTACCTGTGCGACCTCAGTAAGAGGTAGCAATAAAACATAATTAGTTTATGGGGTTGTTGTTCAGACAGGGCGGCTCCTGAAGTTGCTTTTGAGTGCCATGGAAAGGGTAATTAACAACAAATGGGAATGTACTCGCAGGAACAAGGGAGGTCAGGTAAACACCATTATAAACATTTTCACCAGATAAAAGCTCACAAACTGCAAATTCCTGTAAAACAAAGATATGGATTTTCAAAGGAACAACAGAAAGGTCACATGTAAACTGCAAAAATCATATAACACTGTTGGAGAATTTTCTGAGCTTTGCTAATTATTACTTAACTTTGTAGAAGCAGAAAAGCAGGACACAGCTTGTAGCTTATCTAACCACAACCAACGGTCATAAAATGTAGACAGAGCAGTTAACCACAATCAGACATTACGGCCAGATATGGTGTCTGGAGTGGGCATTGAATTAAGGAACTAGCTTGTTATTGTTGAAACTGATGTTTTGCTGACCTCGGACCCTGCATGGTGCACTGTTACGTAGGCAGTCTTGTGGGTGTTTATCTAATTGTGAAACTGTTAGCTCTGCCTCTTTTATACTATATAAATCCACGGCGATCTGTAGCTCTTTGGGGAGCAGCACTGGACCGCATTTAGGTAAGGTGTGCTTCCCCATGATATCATGCAATAAAGTATTTGATTCTCAACGACTGAGTCCGGAGAATTTGTTCAACAATTGGGCACAATCTGGATTTTCTCCAACAGACACCTTAGACATAGTATAGAAATACAAGGTACGAAAGAAAACACTTAGTGGTGTTGAATCCTCGACACCACTTCTCATCCCATGCCTTAATCGGGGATGTAAGGTACACGTTTACTTTAAATTTTGATGAATCTCCTGGATATTCCAAGATAATTTTTCTGCAGCATTAGCAAGGGCAAAATTTGGATTCTATGTTAGGAATAAGAATGTGTGTTGCATCTCTCAGTAATATTTGATATTGTGATATACGTGTCCACTTATGAAGTTTATTGCAGGTTAAATATTTTAACAAATACATAAAAGTTAGTAAATTGTCTCATGTAGTATTCTGTATACAACTGTAAGATCCACCTCTCTGTGTCTCTTTAAGTGGAGAGATACGTATTGAAGAGAGTTTCCCAGACCCTTATAATATCTGGAATATTTATGACTAAGCGAAAAAAATAGTAGAAATAGGTTATCTGAAAGATGGTAAAATTCTCTGTTGGTTTTCTTTCTTTGTGGGAAAGCTGGTGCAATTCTTTGGACTCAAATAAGTGTCTGAGAGTTTGTCTGGTTTCAACTTGATTAAAGGACATTCGTGGGGATGTGCTCCTGATTTGGTTTAGTCCCTACAAGGGGTAAACGTCATAAATCACTTCACTGTGGTGACCAGAACTAGACGCAATACTCCAGGTGGAGCTGAACCAGAGCTTTATAATGGTTCAACATAATTTCCCTGTTTTTATACTCAATGCCTACATTTATGAAGCCAAAGATCCCAAATGCTTTGCTGACGACTCTCTCAAAGTGTATTGGGGGATGAGCAACTATCATTTTGGTTGATGGAACAAAGAGGTGGGAGTTGGGAAATCTGCCTCCACTTCCCACAAGGAGACGGTGTCCAAGGGTGGCAGCAAACACTTTCTTTGTTGTAACCACGTCTTATTGTGTCGCACTCTGAATCGTCTTGCTTGATGAGATGCTGTCGGGGTAGGTGGTGTCGGCCTGGACATGTGCTGCTGTCTCAACTGCAGTATTGTGGCCAGTTCATGGAAACTACACTTTATGAAAGACATGAAGGCTTTAGAAAGGGTGAAAGAGGAGATTGACCAGAATGGGAGCAGGGATGAGTGACTTCAGTGAATGTGGAAAGAATGGAGAAACTGTGATTATTCACCTTGGAGCAGGGAATGTTAAGAGGGAGATTGACCAGAATATGAGCAGGGATGAGGTCTTCAGTTCATGTGGAGAGATTGGAGAAGCTGGGATTGTTATCCTTAGAGCATGAAGGGTGAGATTGAATAGAATGGTCCCAGGGATGAGGGACCTCAGAGCCCATGAAGTCTCATGGTATCAGGTAAAACATGGGCAAGAAAACCTCCTACTGATTAACACATACCACCCTTCACCCCCTCACTCAGCTGATGAATCAGTACTCCTCTAAGTTGAACAGCACTTGGAGGAGGCATTAAGTGTGGCAAGGGCACAGAATATACTCTGCTTGTGGGACTTCACTGTCCATCACAAAGAGTGGCTCGTTAGCACCACTACTGACAATAGTGGCTGTGTACCAAAGAACATAGCTGCTCTACAGAGTCTGTGGCAGGTGGTGAGCTAACCAGCAAGAGGGAAAAA